>NC_061114.1:139020863-139259988 GCF_002878395.1 Capsicum annuum | reverse complement strand
ACCACCGACCTCCATTAGCCACTTCTCTTTCCATGCTCCCCCCCGAACTAACTACCCTCATTGTATCCTTCAGAAAAGACGACAATTGTGAATTTTGGCGAAGTTGATATTTTGATGATGATGGGGTTATAGGGTAGTTCAGTTAAGTAAAATCATGTAAATATAATTGGCTTGCAAAAGCCACCTTCTTGATTCAATCGGTTTGAGAATTTTCTTGCTCGTTTGTTTCTTCAACTCCATTTGATGTATCCAAATTTTTATCAGTAAGCCTCCATAACTTTGAATCGGTAAGAATAAAAATTTTTAAATTGTTCTTTATCTTTTTCCCTCTGTTTCTAGTCACAACCCAAGAAACAAAATTAAAATGTATAAGGAGTAAGTTAGTTGATAATATTATAATGTATCTAAAACTATAAATAATATAAAAATTTGATTTATATGAGATCTGTATCAAATGAGTTTAAATGGTAGAATTTCTATGTAAGACACTAATGTTAATCATTTTTCGATGATAACTTGAATCGCGAAATACTGAATAGGCTTAAGACATCATTCCATGTATGATCAATCCACGGATTTTTTGACCCAATAAGTGGTAAGAGATTTTAAAAAACAAATGCATTTAATAGTCTACGATCTAAATGATTAAGATTAAAACCTCCATTAAGTGCAAATAAATGAGGTTTTAGTAACATAGCATGTGATTGCTAAATCTATAAAGGTTAAACTTATGGCGTCGTTAATTTAAAATCAAATGAACAAAGCAATTCAAAGTCTAACCACACTATATATCAAAACATACTAGTTCTGGTACATAGGAAAAAACAAGGATATAACAAATACTCACAATGGATGAAATTGTCCTTATGAGAATCTTGGATATGTATGTATCTCGAATCGCTCTACTAATGGTAGTCAGATTTCAGGAGGACTTAGAAAACTCAGCTATACCTTGAAGTTGGCTAGACAAATTAATATTATACAATACTAGATACTCACACTCGATAACAACCTCCCTGGGCTACCTATTGGTAAGACAAAAGTATATGATATTATCCATTCATCCACAAATACGAGATAATAACACTCTATGGAAGCACACTAGGCTAAATAACTCTAGACTCAGAAGATCCAAAAATTACCATTTCTTAACATTTCCCAACTCAAATGAAGCCATATGGTATGATATTGTAGAATGAATAGAATATACAACTTAACATCAACCCCAAAATCAGGACCGTGATATGCCGACAAACCAACATAACTACAAGAACTACATTAGTAGCTCTCAAAACTTAGGCACTAACTAGAGTGGTTGAATATCACTACCAGTACTACCAATATAACCATAGAAGGTTAGATCTTCATTTACAATAGCCCTCTTAATGAACCACCTACCACATAACTACTATTTGGGTGATAATCAACCCACGTATTCATTTATTTAAACAGACAACAATCATATTAAAATAAATGCTAACTAGCTAACACTATTATAACCATTTATGAACTAATGATCAATCAATATAAAGGTATAACAAATAGAAGTAGTATACAATATGAGTGGCATGAAATGAAAAAAACTAGACAAACTCTAGGATCACATCAAAGGAAATACACGAAAGATAAAGGGATTTACTCAAGTTGTATTCCCATAGGTACAAACAACACATGCCAATCTAATACCAAAAGGAAACATCTATTAGGCTAGTTATAAAGGCATAACCCAGATAAATATCACGGAATAACTACAACACAAACAACAAAGTAAGAAGGCATATATGGTATAAAGACCTGGAATCAAAGAAATATAGGACCAAAAGAATAACAAACCAATATCACCTATTATTTTTCTTAAAATACACTTAGATAATTACGTATTACCTTACATTGAGCAATTGTAGAACAACCTATAATACCTATGGCACCATTTCATATCAAAGGTACACTCTATGACACTGGTCTTGCTTTATTGATTAATCAATAAAACCAAGTTATGGACACTCGCTCTAAAAATTGTCACTCTTCCTACAATAATAATATAACTTAAAATACCTAGCCTCGTACAAAATATTTGTTGACCCTAACTTCCTGACCAATTCATACCTAGGGCATTTCGTAGATCAATAACCAGCCTCCCTACAATTATAACACACAAAAGAAACTATCTAATGAAACATACTTGGTGAACCAAAGTTTTCTCCATGGCCTATAGACCTAGACCGAGAATCTCAAAATGCCTAACCAAAAGTATGTTCAATATGACTACCACTACCTATTTAAGAACCACCTATACTCTGAGGTGATTACTGTATAAGCCTGATATGCTAAGAGTGATGGTAGCCAATACTAGAAAGACCCCTACCATTGAATAATGTAACACTAGAATTGAATTGATGGTGGGTTCTCTTATTGCTACCTTTATGTGTCTCAAGATATGCCAAATCTATAGTCTTTACCTAATAAAAAACCTAAAGAAATATAGACCCAACTGCTACCAAATGCTCAGACGCCAACCGGAAAACTAAAGTCAATCCTCTAGAAACCTCTAAACCATCTCTTGATTTGTAGGAAAAATCATTAAAGTATGTTTTTCCTACGTGAGTGAGCCTATCACATACTCTATAACTAATAAGGAACCCTACAAAATACAAAAAAATAGAACCCTGTCCTGATATCCACTTTATGTACAAAACACCACCCTTGCCAGTGATGTATCCTTGAAAATGATTAGAATCTCTAACATGGTGTACTGAAGAATCTACTTGATCACAAACCTTTTTGGAGATGATGTGCTAGTATATTTGTTAGCACATTTAAGACTTTTAACTCAAAATAATTATAAGTTCTTAAGTAACTATCATTGTTTTTTATGATATTTCTTTGATATTACAGTGAAAGACAAGATGCAAGAGAACCTAAGAAAATAAGGACAAAAAGAGGTAAAAATAAAACAAGTAGCCAAGAAATTATAGAGGAGCAGTTGATGACTTTTGTGATAAGTCGTCAACTTGGTGATAAGTTATCAGGTCCATCGTCAGCTGGAGGCAGTGTGATGAAGTTGGAGTAGAAGTGTGACGACATCCCCTGATATGTCGTCATAAATTTGATAAGCTATCTAGAGCATCATCAGCCTTAGATAAAGAATGGACTTCAGCTAGAATCCATGGCGACATTGGTCATAAATCGTTAATGGACTTCAGCTGGAATCCATGACGACACTGGTGATAAATCGTCAAAGTTCTGATAAGCCATCAAGTTTTGTCGTCATCCTAAAGCAGAGAATATCAAAATTGAAGAGGATCTGATGACATTCCTGATAAGACGTCAAAACCCTTATAAGGTGTCACGCATGTCGTCGTCTATTTTGAGAAAAAGTTGTAACCTGTGATTTTGTTTTCATAATTTGCCTAAGTTCTTAAGGACAAGTGTAGGTTTTCCTTAAAAGTTTGAATCATCTAAGGGACGAATTTCAGAAATTTTAATTATGAATTTCCTTTATGTTACAGCTATAAATAACAGCTTTTAGGGTTTCAAAAGAGGAGGGGATAAATTTTAGACATATTGAATTTCACGAACTTTAGTATTTCTCTCTCTAGTTTTGGATACACTGTCACCATTAACTTGTGGGAGATTACTATTGCTTTTTGCGGAGTTATTTAGTGATTGATTTGAAGAAACAATTATTTCCTTTCATTGCTCTATAAGTTTATCTTTCAAATCATGAATTCAATTATGTGTTTCGTCCATTGCATCATGAGTGGCTAAACTCCATTAACTTGAATTATGGGATCTAGGGTTAGGTCTTAATAAGGTGCTAGGTGTTCAAGATTCAAAAGGTGGTAGGATTTCTTGATAATTCTGAGGTTTTAATTAACATCTGTTGGTTGTAAACAGTAAACACACCTGCTTTAATTTTCTTGAGAAAGAAATCAAATATATTAGGAAGTAAATTATCAATAGGGACTCAAAAATACTTCGTTTAATAATCAGCACTGTAATAAGGTTGGTTAACCTGAGGTAAAATCTGGGCAGTAAATAGAAATTCCCTAAGTCCGAGAGGATTAGGGAATTAAATGCTTAAGTAGGTTGAGAGACATTTAAGCATAACATCGATAGAGATAGCTTGTTATCCTACCCATCGTGAGAATCTTGAACCACTTTTAGCATCTGTCATGTATCGGAAGCCCTAGTGAATATAATTCTGGTTATTTCATAAACTCTTGTTTTACAAACACTGAAACTATAGTGACCAACACTTATTTACTAATTATTAAAACCCCCATTTTATCTTTTCGCATCATTCATTTGAATTCAACGTAGCTATAGTTTCAAATTTATTTAATTGCCACTCACATTATTCCCTATGGATTCGACCCCGACTCCAAAGTTGGGTAAATCTATTGACGACGATCATCTTACACTAAATGGAGGTGTAAGTTGATCGTTATAAAAATAGCGCCGTTGCTGGGGAATAATTTGGTGTATTGAGTTGGTTCGGAATTTTAGCCTACTTGCTTGAATTCAAACTTGTAAATATTTGTTTTTAGTTTTCTTTTATTTCTGGTGTTAGGTAGATTTTTATTTTAGTTTACTTATTACTATAGCTTCTTGGAATGAACATGAGCTTGGGGTTGGAAATCGTATCTTGATGATCTATGTCCATATTGTGATGGACCTCACTTTTTGCAAGATTATAAATATGCTCCCCGGGGAGAGATGTGTGCACCATCCCCATCCTACTGGGAGTATGATTGTTATTTATGTGGTGGTCAAGATGGACATTGGAGTGATTTCCTAAATGCCCCTTCCCCCTGGTATGCTAACCCAAATTCTAGTTCTTCTTATGATTTTGATAGGTCTTATGGTCAAGAACAAGAAGAACGAAGCACCGGAAGGGTGGCATTGAAGCTATGCTTCAACTAATGTTGGATTGTGCAAATACAACAAATGATATCATACATGATATAAATCAAGACATAAGGGCAAATAATGAGGAAAGAAGAATGATAGAGGATATGGATATAGAGATCAAGCATTCAAAATACTTTTCCATATAATGTTTAGAAGATATCTTGTCTGTTGAATTATTTAACATAATGAACGAGTGTGAAGATGAGAAGAAAGAACCGATGTTGATGATGAGCTTAATGTTGAGCAACCCTCAGTGATTTCTCAACCAACCAAACCATTTATAAATAAAGATGCCAAAGATGAGGAGATGGTAGTAGAGTCAAAAGAAGAAATCAAGCACAATCCTTGTGAAGACGCTAGTCCATTTTGAGGTAGAAATACTAATAGGGATACTACTCCAAAATTGACAGTTAGTCCTCATTCGAACCACTTTCAACATTATCCGTGGTGGATGTGATGAAAGTCGAATCACCCTAGCAAATGATGAATTTTGAAAATGAGGAGGAAGATTCTTACATTTTGGAGTTTGTCCTTCTAAAAGGGCATAGTACAACCCCAATCTTGAAGGCCAAGAAGCTTAAAGATCGATGTCCATTTAGTGGTTGTTTAAGATTTTCACCATTGCCAAATGAGCCCACACAAAATTTTGATACAAAATTGGGCAATCAGTTCAAGTCTTTGAAGTGGCGTGATAGAACATTCCTCATCATGCCCTCACATTTTCCCAACACACCCCGAAGATGTATTGATCAAAAGTTGGGTCGACATTTCAAATCCTCCAAGTGGAGACATAAATAATTATGAACAAGGTATCTTGATGAAGTCTGAGTAGTCAAGATAACTGAGTCGTGCCGCAACACTAAATTAGGCGCTTCATGGAAGGCAACCCAAGGTATTTTGTTGTTTGTATTTGTATTATGTGATTGGCATTAGATCTTTGCACCCGTGGTGCCACAGGTATGTTTCTAACTCTTTTGTTTTGGTTTGATACGTTGGGGACATTGCATGATTTTAAGTTGAGGGTGGGGCTACTTGTGGGTGTTGATGTCCTCCGTGGGTTTTAGTTGCGGTGCATCTTTTCCCTGGAGTCTTGTTCCTAGTAGAGCCAGCATGTTTAGGTGTATTGTGTTTTGTTTTGTGATGTGTTGTGGTTAACTAGGAGAAATACAAGTAATGAGGCAGTTAATATGTTTTGTTATTTTTGAGCACCTCTCCAAGTGTCTATTGTAATACTGTGTGAATTGCATTTATTTGTGACCACTGTGTATCTTTTGGTAGCATTAGTTCTGGCAACTTGATAATCAGTGCTAAACAATTGTACAAACTGGATAAGTAGGGATGTGCGATATATTTGTGTGCCATGTGTGTGTGAGGTCTTACTCAATTCCCTTTATATGTGAATCCAGAACTTGTCCGGTTAGTCTTGCCTTGGTTGTAGGATAGGGGTTAGGAAAGGATTATAAGCCATTTTTTATTGTAACCTACTTTCATCATAAATGACCTTCCCAATGTGAATAATATCCCTTGATCCCTAATTTAAGCCTATATGTCTATTTTTTTTCTGTGAAATCTCTCACCTTCTCGTTTACATCATAATGAACCTATTTTGGCCCTGGTCCTCCTTGCACACTGTGCACCTTGACTTAGGCGAATAGCCTAAGTTGAGGGTGGCTATCATAGGGGTGCGTGATGAAAAATGAGTATGAAGAGAGGTAGAATAAGAGAAAAAAAATAAAAAGCCGGGTGTCGTGCAAAAAGAATAAGAAAAGTAAAAGTCATGTAAAAGATGAGATAAAGATAATTTGTTTTTTTGAAAAGATAGTACCCACCTTGAGCATGTGTGATCAATAAAAGAGAGTAAGAGAAAAAGGTTAAGAAGTGAAACCATAAGAGGTTAGCATAGTGTCAAGGAGGCGTAGTCACTTTAAATACCCTTGAATATTATACCAGCCCCAAGCCTACATTACAAGCCAAGAAAAAGGCCCATAGTGATCCTAGCTGAACTTTCTGAAAACCTTGGTACTGACTATAAGGGCAAGCCTATGGCATTTGACGTGCATTGAGTGGAACTTCATATTGAGAGTGAGTCTCATAATTATCCCTATGTGTATATATGTGATTTCTGATATGAGAGAAAAAAAGATTTCTTTGCTGTGAGGGTACACAGGTTATGTTGCTAGTTGCTAACTTGTTTGGATAGTGTGATCTTGGTACATGCATGGTTGTTATTGATGAATTTATGCCCATATCTTGATTCTTGTGTGTTGCATTGTTATTTTTCTATAGTATACACAGTTGAGTTTGAATTGATTAACCTGGGAGAAGGTGAAGTTGTGTTGAGATGATATAGAAAATTGACTGCCGAATGTACTTTGTATTCTCTTAGTTATATTTTGGTTGCTTGAGGACAAACAATTGTTTTAAGTTGAGGGGGTTGATGTGCTAGCATTTTGTTATCACATTTAAGACTTTTAACTCGGAATAATTGTAAGTTCTTAAGTAACTATCATTTTTTTTTATGATATTTCTTTGATATTGCAGTGAAAGGAAAGATGCAAGAGAACCTAAGACAATAAGGACAAAAAGGTGAATATGTAACAAATAGCCAAGAAATTGCAGAAGAGCAGTTGACGACTTTTGTGATAAGCCGTCAACTTGGAGATAAGTTATCAGGTCCATCGTCAGCTGGAGGCAGTGTGATGAAGTTGGAGAAGAAGTGTGACGACATCCCCTGATATGTCGTCACAAATTTGATAAGCTATCAAGAGGGTCATCAGCCTTAGACAGAGAATGGACTTCAGCTGGAATCCGTGATGACATTGGTGATAAATCATCAAAGTTCTGATAAGCCGTCAAGCTTCGTCGTCAGCCTAAAGTAGAGAATGTCAAAATTGAATAGGATCTGACGACATTCCTGATAAGGCGTCAGAACCCCGATAAGGCATCACATATATTGTCGTCTATTCTGAGAAAAATCTATAACCTGTGATTTTGTTTTCATAATTAGCCTAAGTATTTAAGGACAAGTCTACGTTTTCCTTAAGAGTTTGAGTCATCTAAGGGATGAATTTTAGAAATTTTAATTCTTAATTTCCTTTAAGTTACAGCTATAAATAGTAGCTTTTAGGGTTTCAAAAGAGGAGGGGAGAAATTTTAGACATATTAAACTTCACGAACTTTAGTATTTCTCTCTCTAGTTTTGGATACACTGTCACCATTAACTTGTGAGAGATTACTATTGCTTTTTGCGGAGTTATTTAGTGATTGATTCGAAGAAACAATTATTGATTGATTCGAAGAAACAATTATTTCTCTCTCTAGTTTCTTCGAATCAATCACTAAATAACTCCGCAAAAAGCAATAGTAATCTCTCACAGGTTAATGGTGACAGTGTATCCAAAACTGGAGAGAGAAATACTAAAGTTCGTGAAGTTTAATATGTCTAAAATTTCTCCCCTCCTCTTTTGAAACCCTAAAAGCTACTATTTATAGCTGTAATCTTTCAAATCATGAATTCAATTATGTGTTTCATTAGTTACATCATGAGTGGCTAAACTCCATTAACCTTAATTATGGGATTAGGGTTAGGTCTTGATAAGTTGCTAAGTGTTCAAGATTTAAAAGGTGGTAGGATTGCAAACAGTAGACACACCTTCTTTGATTTGCTTGAGAAAAAAATCAAATATAGAAGGAAGTCAATTATCAACAGGGACTCAGAAATACTTCGTTTATTAATCAGCGCTGTAACAAGGTTGGTTAACCTGAGGTAATATCTGGGCAGTAAATAGAAATTCCCTAAGTCCGAGAGGATTAGGGAATTAAATGCTTAAGTAGGTCGAGAGACATTTAAGCATAACATCGATAAAGATAGCTTGTTATCCTACCCACCGTGAGAATCTTGAACCACTTTTAGCATCTGTCATGTATCGGAAGCCCTAGTGAACATAATTCTGGTTATTTCATAAACTCTTGATTTACAAACAATGAAACTAGAGTGACCAACAATTATTTGCTAATCATTAAAAAAACCCCTACTTTATCTTTTCGCATTATTCGTTTGAATTCAACTTGTAGATATAGTTTCAAATTGATTTAATCGCCACTAACATTGTTCCCTGTAGATTCCCCGACTCCAAAGTTGGGTAAATATATTGATGAAGACCACCTTTCACTAAATTGAGGTATAAGTTGAGCGTTATCAGGAGACTAGGATGGCCCAATACCCTCTGGATGATGTTGTAGTATTCAAAAAATAAATCTCTTACTCATAACCTGACCCTAACCTATGACTCTAGTAGCACGTGTATAAGTCTCGCTCAAATCAATTAACAATCTCCTGCTATCCATCTGAGATTGAGTTATCGAAAGATATAATTAGAGGTTGATTGGATTAGAGACACACATTAAACAATAAAGAATTAAATTTTTCTATGAATGCCCTATATTCTCCAAAAGTAGGATACAAACATCATCATATAGAGTTGTACGACTTTACTAGGGATTTTTTACTTGCACCAATGACACTAATAAACACATGCTCTGATACAAAACTTTCATGACCAAAAATCTACAGTCAAGATGACACCTACTATTAGCCAAAAGTAGGTACGCCAACTCATAGCCCAAAATGACAAGTAATGAGATAACAAAAGGAAAAGTTAACCTAAACAAAACAAAAATTGAATAAAGAGACTAATATAGAAAATAAGACACAACATTGACAAATAAATAGAGAGAAAGAACCAAAAGAATACAAATACACTACCAATATGGGTATCCATCCTTACCAGAGCTAATAAGAAAGACACGACTACTAGGTAAATACAGCATATATAGAACCATGTTTATACTAAGAAAAGACCAACTTAGAACAATGGAAGGATAGTAACAACTCTAAATGCTAAAAGATCATTCTAAGTATCCGATCCGAGTAAGCTTAGCACAAGGCATACATTAGCAGCAAGAACATGTATTAGGATCTACAAAATGCCTAAGTGTAGTATAAGTACCAAACATTCATCACTCAGAGGTATAGCCTAACTGAGCTCTAAAAATAAAAGCCTACATAGATAATACATACAGAAAAGATATACTATATAAGAAACTAGGGAAGAAGTGATATAAAATATGAGTAACTAAAGAACAAAGTACTGACCTGAAGGAGCTAGCCTAATAGTCTAACATTGCAACAATCACACTTTAGAAGAATGTTGATAGTAGTACCCACAGATCGTTTATCCCAAGTAATACAAATAATAAGATAATCTACCATTAGAGCTGGTAATACTAATGAAGAAAGGTCCACAGTACACACCTAAACTATGAGTGCATGCTAATAACTAACCTACCACAAGCAATATATATAGTAATAATTGAACAATAAGCTAATTGTAGCCCCATAAGACTAGAAGGTACAAAATAACAAATATAACCTAACTACCCCCAATAAGACTAGCAAGTACAAATAATAAGCAAATATACTAGTGAATAAAATTCTTTTGAATAAATGAGTGTAATAAAATTTAAGCAATGTAAAACGAGAAAAATCATATATCTAACCAAAGTATATAAACCTTACTGGGTGTTGTGGCTCGTAATGTAAGACCTATGAGGTACTCTATTCCATTGACACTATGGTTCCCAAATGAGGGAATCAATAAAAGTTATGGGAAATACATGCACAAAACCCATTCTCGAGTTGAGATAGTCAAAAGATGATCGATAGTAAATAAACATTATAATCATAGGAAAGATATGTATGAGTGTAATAAGTGCCCAACCTTATATCAAGACTAAATAAGTAGTAATCAGTTTAATTTAGTGCCAGAGGTTGAACAGAGACTAAAATAATAAGAATCAGTAACAGTATGTGCCTGGAGGCTAAAGTAGTTGAAATTGGTTCATATCTATCTCAAAACTCATCATCCAATAGTAGGGGTGGTACGATTATACTTTACAATTAGTTTATTAGTAAAAAAAATAAGAATAGATGCCTTTTTTATTGTATCAGTGAAAATTGATGATTTTTAGTAAAATCGCACCACAAAATTTTTATGTCAAGTTATTATATGAATGCCATCACTAGTATTCAAATAATAAGAAAATTATTATTTGAATATATCTAGAAAGGTTTCACAACTTTTTTAGAGAGGTATAATAAACTAGAAATCTAACAAGTTCACATCAAAGTCCTTGATCCCACCAACATATATAATAATATGCATACATAAATATACCAATAGAGAAAGAATGATAAATTGGATAAGAAATAGTACTCGAAGAGTCAAACTAGGAAACCAACCATGTGGCGAGGTACTAACCCAAGCATACGCTAAGGGCACAATCTTATCCTAAGGTCATAACAAGTAAATAAGACTCCTTATCCTAACTTGAGCTATAAACATAAAAGGTTAAATATAAAATCCACAATTTAATGCCAGTTAACCACATAGTAATGAAGAAATATAAGGTCTATGTGTTTACTTAATGGAATTGCTATGAAAACTAAAGTACCCCAATAAATACAGTTTAAGGAAACTGACTACCCGATAGTAAGATAAGTATTATAATTTTAATTCCAAGGATCGTTCACATACTAAACTATGCCTAAATAGAGAAATAATTGCCTAAACTAATGTTTCAAAATCATAGTCCTAGTCTAAGGATCAGGTTAAGAATGTTGGAATAAATAAATAACCTAAAACCTATATGATAGGCCCATGTCCCACATATAATTTACACAATACACAATCTTGATGAGAAAAATCTTGAACAAAGTATATTGTAGCCTACCTAAGTGTCGAACAATAGCTTCAAACCATCCATAAGTTATTCATTCCCGCTACTCAACCTTGAAAAGTTGTGTTAGGTTTAAACCTTGTTCTAATTATGTCTATTATCTATATATTTTAAGGATTGAAAAACACCATCATTGGAACTGGTCCATGCAATGTCTGACTGTTACTTATGTTCAGTTATTTGCCTAACTTGGGGGAAAGACAGGTTATGAGTATTGATGTCTCAGTAAACAACAGCCTCGGACCATCCATAAATTGTTCATTCCCTCTACTCGACCTTGAAAAGTTGTGTTGGTTTCCAACATTCTTCTTATTATGTCTATTATCCACATGCTTCAAGGATCGAGAAACATAATCATTGGAACTAGTCTATGCAATGTCTTATTGTTACTTATCTTCAGTTATTTGACTAAACTAGAGGAAGGACCGGTTATGAGAACAGGTGTCCCAGTATGAACTTTTACAGCAGCACACATTTATTTTATATGCCTAATATACAATACTTTTATAGACAATGTCAACATATTTGTTTGATAAATTTTTAGTGGTCCTTTGAGCATCTATAAACAAAATACTTTTGGAGAGAAGCTCAAACTTGTGCAAAAATCAAAAGGAATTTTCTCATGAAAAGTTCTCACTCGATATTGCAAGACAAAAAAAATTATAAACTCTTTTGCTTATTGTGATATATGTTATCTTGTTTCTCGATAGTTTAAGGTTTTGTTTTAATCATATATTTGTAAACTCAAATCTTATTCTAGAGATCTTAGTAAGTTTTTTTGTTTAAATTTGACGTGTTTTGTAGCTAGAGGTAGCTAATGGACAGATCATAATAGATGTATTCTGAGGCTATATTACAATGGAATTATTGCGATATTGTACAATTTAGAAGGTTAATTCCTAGGTTGTATTTGTTGAAGGTAGCTCAAAAATTTAGTGAAGGCGGTTGGTGAAATACTACTAGGGTAGTTTGTGGTTGTTATCCCTTTAGCAAGGAGTTTTCTACGTAAACATCCCATGTTATTTACTTTCCTATTGCTTTCTTTGTGATCTTGATTGTTCTTTAATATCCTAATAGAGGGACTCGTATCAAATTAAAACCTTTTTCACAGTGGTGGATCTTACGAGCCATCAATTAGCATAATAGTACATATTATAAGGTTAATATCTAGGAAGGATCATGTTCAAGATGGTAGCTACACCTTGTCTTGAGAAATTATAATCAACTACTTAATCCCCAAGGTTCAATGGGTAATTTTATAGTTGATGGAAAACTAGAATGCACGGCTGTATCATGGAATAGGACAGTGAGTTATGGGATGATATTTGTGAAGGTACTTATGTACCAATAGAAGAAGTTATATAAAGAGATACCTCGCAACATATTCCAGAATGTCAAAAGAATTATATTGATGTTGATCAAAAGAGGGTTGAGAATTATTAAAAAGTACATAAGATTTTTATTTGTAGGATAGGAAATGATAAGTACAACTAGGTATCTACTTGTAAATTTTCTGAGGGGATATGGGAAGCATTGCAAAATTCTCATGAGGGAACAAGTCAAGTAAAGCAATCAAAGATTGAAATGCTTACTACAAAGTATGAGCTATTTAAGATGAGTTGTCACGACCCAAAACCAAGGGTCATGATGGCACTTGTCGCTGTGAGTCTTGACAAGTAAAACTATCACCCTAACTAATATGAAATGACAAATCAATACCAAAACCCAAGGAAATATCCGTAGGACGGAGCCGAACTACACGTACAGATATATACTAAAAGCGTAAACATAGTTAATATACAAAACCAAATCCCAAAACATGATATCAAAATATAAGAACTAAAAAATACATATCAAATATCAAAAGATACAATAATAGTCCAAAAAGGATTAAGACTCTATCTCAACATACAAAATAAGAAATGTAAATAATACAAAGAGGTAGAAAGCCAACTCCTGAAATGTGGAATGACCACTAACTCAAATATACTCCAAATGTCACTTGAGTAAACTATATGTGTAGTGCACTGATAACGCTCACCTTACATGTTCAATTAAGTGCAAGGTAATAACACTCAAATTACATCTCTCTTACAAGAGAGTAAGCAGTCCTTGTCAAATATATAACCCAACTAGGTTGGGGTCGAATCCCACATGGAATATGGTGCTAATTAAGTTGTATGTAGATTAATTGACTTTTAATCGTTCATCTTCGTAAAATAAATAGGGGAGTTTGATTCAGTTCACAAATTAATGGTTTCAGTTTAACGAGAAGAAATATGTGTAGTAGTATTCAAATTCAGAGAAATAGAAAGCTAAGGTTATGTCCACCTTGTAGTTTTCAATGCTTTCTAACTATGGGCTTTACAAATTCATACATGTATCGTGTTTACAGAGAAACGTATTGTATTTAATAGCATAATTCAAGTGTTTCTCAACCATCAAGGACTAATTCACTTTAGTTCTCTCGAATCAAAAGCATTTACCAAAAACAATACGAAATCTCCAAGTAGTTAATCCTGCTAAGGCATTAACTTATGAAATAGGGGTTGGTAATCCTATTTTCTTGTTACTACTCTCTTTTCAAAACATCAACCTTTCTTTTGAACAAGTTGCATTTTAAGGCATATCCTCTATGTTTGCAACCACGAGAATTCAACATAAGCGAAGAGAGTATGATGTAAACTAATCAATGCATAGTAAATTCAAAACCCAAAGTGATATATTGTATGCTACAAGGTTTCCATAACCCTTACTAATAAACTTAGCTACTCATGAATAAAATGAAAATCATCATAAATATATTCATCATACCGAAAACTAGAAGAGGATCTTGGTGTGCGAATAGTGAAATTAAGAGAAAAGAAACGCTTCTCTCTCTCCTCAAGCTAAGCCGCCACTCTCCCTCTTTAAAAACTAATATAGAATAATGATAATGAACAAAAATTCAGCATTAAGCCTTTTAATAATCTTTTCTCCCATAATTGTCTTCTAAGTCCCTGAACTAATTATAAATGACAAACTAGTCTTGGATATAGTTTCTAGGCGCCACATTTGGTCCAAATCGCTACTCTCTCTTGTGTCATATGCCATCCGCATTCCATAGTCTCATAATGTCTTCATCTACCTCATTAATACTTGAAATCATGCTAATCACATCGGTTAGATCAATTACATAGAAGTAGAGTAAAAACATAAGAAACTAGGCACTTTGTTCTCTAAACATAGCTAAAATATGGATAAATTATGGTGCTTAGGCATATAAATACACCCAAGATCACCACCCTACACTTAAAGTTTTGTTCGTCCTAGAACAACATATCTATTTATGCATACTACACAAGCCTTAGCACCCACAAAGGAAAAGAAGATGCTCGAATAGGCTCACACAACAATTACGAACAAGAAGTAGCTTTAGGAATCATTCCTAGATACAACCTACCCTCAAGAATAGACTCATTAAGTTGGCAATTTCATGCATATTATTCAAGAAAAGAAATCATATAAATTACCCAACCTTCATCAACCATATGCCCTCATAACAAGAAAGTTACCCATAATCACTAACAATCATGAAATTTCTAACAAAATGGGTACAAGAATCAAGTTACGCTCACTCTCACAAAAAATTCTCAAATTACAACTAATGACCATATGCTTGCCCTTAGTGTAATACTCCACTAATATCAGAATGCTAAGATTAGGATCAAATAGGTCTTTTATGGGTTGTAATGCAGGCTAAAGGATGGGTAGGAATTATTTTGGCCAGAAATAGTGACTATCTTCCCTAAGTGCTTTAATACACTTTTTTATACAATTAAGACCAATCTCTAACAACCAATTTCCACTTCTGCTATCTTTACAGATTTGCTTTTCACCCCAACTCGTTAAGCTTAATTAATAATACTATGGTGGGAGTATGCAACCCTTTCAAATATCCGCCTTTTTTGCACCCTTTTAATGTTACGCACCCCTATAATAGCCATCCTCAACTTAAGCAATTTGCCTTAGTTGAGGTGCACAATGTCCAAGAAGGACCAGGGCTAAAATAGGTTCATTGCAATATGTCTAGGATAAAATTTGGAACTTTTTCAACAATTTTTGCTATGCCTAACCACATAAAGTTCACATGCCAATAACTAAACTTTGGGGCATCAATTTCACCTTTTTGCTCTAATTGTCAAACTCCTAACTAACATTGATTTTACATTAAAGTGCTTAGGAGCTTTTGGATTAAATTACGGTCTATTAAAGAACAGATTAGGCTACTTATGAGGATAACAAAAGAACAACCTAAAGGCTCAATGGGGCTAGCTAAGATAATGTACAAAGGTAGGTCAAAAAAAGGTAAGAACAATGGCTATCAAGGAAATGCCTAAATCATCTCCTAAACTCACAATCTTTATTTTGCTTTGCATACACACCAGGCTAGTTCTAGCATCAGTTGCACTAAGGAATATACAATAGTCTTACACACTCATGGCACATGGTCAACTCAATTTGGAGCATTATAGATTCTCAACCCAACAGTTACATAAATTTAAATAAAACCAACAATCACAACAAGAGTCACAACTAGATCCTAGGTGGTTAAAATGTAATGATCCATCACATACTTATGTTATAATGTCATGTAATCCATAAGAATAGCTACATGAAATTAAATGACTAATTTTCTCTTAAGACGATCATCATCCATCCATCATCGAGAAAGGCACCTAATTATGACTAAATAGAATAAACATCTAACAAGAAACAAAATAACTAATCCTATCTCAGAAGAACGCTAAGGAGAAGGTACTATTTTCTTACAAAACAAGTAGTATAGTAATCAGCCACGCCACACTCAAGCTCAGCACTGTCCCCAGTGCAAATAACAAGATAAAGAACCTGGATAGTAGTACTCCTCATCCACATTAGGAGTCATGCCACCTGCATTGAGATCATCATCAGAGCCATTTTTCCTGTGTTCATCATATCATCCACATCAGCTACACATAATAAAACTAACTATAATTAAGATGAGGGTGGTGAAGTCATCACCCCATACTTAATTTGTTAGTATAAACCAATTAAGTGTTATTTTTGGGTACTCATACTTCGCCCACATACACTTTGATATGGTGTACCAACATTAGTCGCAATATAATTCACTCACTTCAATTCCCTTAATTCTATTTCAATGAGTCTCTTTTTAAACAAAATCATGCCCTACAACTTCAACCATATAAAGATATACAGAACACCATCACTTTCACATGATTTTCTCAACATTATGTTCAACACAATAAGATAGAAACTAATGGTTACACAACTACCATGTTGGGTGTGAACAATTCACTCACATGTACAAGCTCAAGTACTAGCACAATGGTGCTTATTTTTCCAAGATGTTCAAAATCCTTATTTGACATAAACATTGGAAGAATTTAATTCATAATCCTCAAGAAATCAATTAACTATAACATAAGGTCACAATAACTAAGGGTTAAGAAAGTAAAAATTACCTTGAAAATGGAAGATTGAAGAAGAAACTAGGAAATTTTTGAGATTGTTACACAAAGAGTAATCTTGAAGGACAAATAGAATAGTGAGAAAGAAATCTTGTGCAGCTTAGAAGTGAAATAAGGATGACTTTGGGAATTCATGGGGTGGATTCTATTAAAGAGTGAAATTTGGATCGGATTGACCCAATTGGAAGTCGGGTACTAAGCTAAATTGGGAAGGGTATGCGACGCACAAGGGAAGGCAAATGTTTAAGTGTGCACCACACAATGTATCACACACATTAAGGTATACGGTGCATTGTGCATCGCACAAGTGAAATAGTAGGCATAGGCGATTATAAATACAACGCATACCCTATCTCCTATATTTATATGTGCAGCACATATGGTATCACCTAGTTTAGGCAGTGGGCATAGGCGATTGGAAATGTGGCGTATACCCTATCACCTATATTTTCATGTGCAACATATAGAGTATCACCTAGTTTAGGCAGTGGGCATAGGCAATTGTAAATGCGGCGCATACCCTATCGCCTATATTTTTATGTGCGGCGCATAGGGTATCGCCTAGTTTAGGTAGTGGGCATAGGTAATTGTAAATGCTGCAAACTCTTAGTTGGAAAGGTCTATACCGCAAGGGCTTTACCCCCGTATCCCCATCGAGGTCAGTGGCAGGCTTCGGGATTGGGCCTATCAGCCCGATCCCTATGCTACCACCAAAGACCTCATTGAAAGTCACACCACAAAACTTTTTGGGTTGGATTAACATAATTCGAGGAATGACTAATGCGAATCATACTTGAGCCTTACACATTTAACCACTCCAACTTACCTGTAATGTTCTCATCACTCCTAAACTTACCACCATTAACATAACTTAATTCCAAATTAAATTTGGTACTAATCTCTTCCTTAGTACTTCATGCACCTACACTTACTCAAAAACAACAAAAATGATTAGAAGAATGGGTTGCCTCCCACTAAGCGCTGTAGTTTTAGTCGTGGCTCGACTCTTCTTTTTGCATTTTTGTTTAACATGATAAAGTGAAAATAAAATTATGGGTTGCCTCTCATGTAGTGCCTGATTTAACATCGTGGAACGACTCGATTATCTTGACTACTCAGACTTCATCAAGATACATCGATGATACAATTTGTACCTCATTTTTTGGATCAGGACAATGCTTTATTCCTAGTCCAACTATTTTTAAGTCACTCACATCCTTTCTTGAAAGTTCAACCAAACCAGCTATGGTCTCCACAAAATACATATCCTTAACTGGTACATCTCGCTCATCTTCGTAGAATACATCAATAATAGAGAAGACACTCATCTCCTTTTGTTATTTCATAGACCGACATACTTCAAACTAACTTTTTTCTCATTGAGCCTAAATTTTAGCTCATTCAGCTCCATGTCTACTAACACTCTCCCAGTCGCTAAGAACGGCCTACCCAAAATTATGGGTACTTCAAAGTCCACTGCACAATCAAGAATTACAAAGTCGGCAGGAAATATAAAATTAGTAACTTTTACAAGTACATCATGTAGAATTTCAATCGATCTTTTTATGATCTATCCACCATTAGAAGCCGCATATTGGTGGGCGTAGGATCTCCCAAACCCAGTTTCTTGAAAACCGTCAATGGCATAAGATTTATACTTTCCCCAAGATCACAAAGGGTCTTTTCAAACTTTAGCCATCCAATTGTACATAGAATAGTAAATGCTCCCAGATCAGCTTTCTTCTGGACAATAGATCTTGTAGCAATAGCACTATAATGACGAAGATTCTCCACCGTTTCATAGCTCACAGTCATTTTCTTCGTCAATAGGTATTTCATAAACTTAGCATATCCGGGCATCTATTCTAGTGATTCAACTAAGGGCACATTCACTGTCAACTACTTCAACATAGCTATAAATTTTCTAAAATTGCTATCATCTTTCTTCTTTTTTAATTATTGTGGAAATAGGGGTAGTAGCCTTGGGATTTCAATTGGAATAAATTCTACCTCTTTTCTTATGCCTTTCTCCATATCACTAACATGATTCTGCTTAGGTGGTTGTTCCATTTATGCACTCTTCTTTTCTGAACCTCCCAACTTCACAGGCACCACTGGAGATTCATTAACCATCTCGCAATCTATTTTGACCTCATCAGTATAAGAGGATGCTCCCAAACCTGGACTAGATAACATCTTACCACTCCTACTGGTAATGGCCATACATGATCCATCAGTCCTAGGATTCTAAACTGTATCACTTGGTAGAGTCCCATTCTGTCTTTTGTTGAATGCTGTGTATAATTGGCTCATCTGCTGCTCTAGTTGTTTAATAGCGATTGAGTGTGAATTTACTAGTTGACTCATGGAAGATATGCCACTTTTCATAGTAGTCACCCCAGAATTGGTCGCCTCAACTCCCTTTAATAGTTTCTCTATCATGTCCTCCATGGACATTTTGCCTGAACTAGTGGAAGTATTATCATGGCTTCTAGGAGGTACGTACAGTTTACTTCTGTCACTTTTATTCTTCCAATCTCCTTGATGGTTCCAACCTTGGTTTCCTTGACCATCGGTCGGAAAACCCCCTGGTTATGCAAATAGTTAGCCTCTTCTTCATTGTTTGATTCAGTTCCCTTACCGTAGGACCCCACAGCTTTTACCTTTTTTATATTCCCTGAT
Organism: Capsicum annuum; assembly: GCF_002878395.1. NCBI lineage: Eukaryota > Viridiplantae > Streptophyta > Magnoliopsida > Solanales > Solanaceae > Capsicum > Capsicum annuum. Next base: position 139,240,081 of record NC_061114.1, on the reverse strand, counting down.
AGGAAATATTTTGTGAGCAGATCCATCTGGGTTTTCATGTGAGCCATATCTTGATCATGCTTTTCTTCTCTCCTATGCTGCTCTATTGATATTACACTAGACCCAGTATTGCTTGCTGCCACAGAATATCTGGTATGCTAAGCTCTACTTGTCTTAGTCATTCTTTCTAACATGTCCGCAACCTTAGTAAAGGTGCACTCCATAAAATCTCCTCCAGCAGCATTATCCACTATTGGCTTTGTAAGTGAGTTCAAAGCTCTGTAGAGTATTTCCATCAAATGTTCATCAGTCATCTTATGGTTTGGGTATTGAGTCAACGTTTTTTTAAATCTCGCCCAAGTCTCATGCAAAGCTTCATTAGCCAATTGCCTAAAGTTGCTGATCTCGTCCCTGATGATAGGCGAAATTACGCGCCTATATCAATATATTTTGCCCATATTTTAGCCTAGTTTCGAGAACTAATTATCTATTTCGTACACTTTTAGTCCTTTTTCCTGTAAATGAGCTAACAAATGTGATTAGGAAAGTTTCAGGTATAAATGATGCAAAATACAGCAATTTATGGCTTACTTGACGCAAAAGAAAGCTCACAAACGAGATGGAAAGGAGCTGGACGCATAAAGGACTAAATCTGCTGCATGGAAAATCTGTCCCGGGCTAAAACAGCATTTCTGAAGACTTTGGGACTTACAGACACAAAGCTGGATTTTTGCCATAATACATTAACCTAGTGCAATTAGGTTATGTGTTTCATCATTCTATTTGGATTATAATTTTGTAACCTTACCCTAGTACAATTGGGTCAAGGATTTCATTAGTATATTAGGATTTGGTTATTTATTTTATTAGTTTAGTAGGAGTAGGATAGGAGTATTATAAATACCCTATCATGTTAGAGGAAGAGAGGGGAGGAGACATTCTGACAATTCATTCATCTCCTTACAATTAAGACATCTTCCTACAACCCATTCTCAAGTCTTCATTCTTCTACTCTTAAATTCCACAACAAGAGAATCGTTACTTGCTACGGAATCACTAAAACCACACGCCAAACACCTACTATTCACGCCATCCACCATGCAAAACGTGATATCCTTCGCATTCATGGGTAACTAAATCTCTTAGTTGGGGTTATGGAAGCCGAATGAGTTACTATCTATAGCTATGAGTTTGTGAGTTCAAGACAAGTATATTGCTTATATCATTATTCTCTTCATCTTAAATCTACATTCTTTGCGGTTCAAACACAAGAACACGCCATTCTAACATCTAACCTGTTCGAGAGAAAGGTTATTTGTCTAGAAAAGAAGACGCATAGACCAACGCCAGTCTAACATCTGACTTGTTCGAGAGAAAAGTTATTTGTCTGGAAAAGAGATAATGTCAAGGTAGTAGGACACCCTTTCCTATTAAAAAGCTAGTGCCGTACCTGGACTAACTTCTTGGAGAATTCGTACCGTTAGTCACGCTTTAAGCTCGAGAGAGTTAAAGTGAAATAGTCCTTGTTTAGGTCGAGAGACGCTTGGATTTACCATCGACTACAATTCTCTATAAGCAATTACATGTCAAGACTCTACACACTCATAGCCAATAGAGACGTATACCTCAGAAGGTGGACATAACCCCAACGCCTCAATTCTCATTGTTTACAACACACGTGACAATCTCTCTTTATTTTGCTATTTTCAGTTCTTACATTCTTGTTTTGGTTACATACTACAATCCCCCCTTTTCTACGAGACTTGCACTAAAAGTCTAGTAATTTCTCTTGCTTGTTGGCCAAGCTATTCTCTGTGGGATCGATACCCAACCCAGGTTGGGTTCTATATTTGCTAACGACCGCTTTACACTCCCACGAGAGCTGTAGATTGAGCGTTATCAGTCCCTCAATTGTAACATTCTGGAGGGCGGAAAGAACCTTTCTAGGAAAGCTCCTTTCAATTGCCTCCAATTTGTTATAGAATCAAGAGTTAGCTCATTCAACCACATAGTTGCATCTCCAAATAGAGACAGTGGGAACAATCTTAAATGAATAGCATTTTGTCCTACTCCAGGATTATCAAATGACTTACAAATACTAATGAAATTCACCAAATATAGATCTGGATCATTACCAGGTAATCCACCAAAGAGTCCTTTCAGATTCAGTAGCTGGATCATAGTACTGGTGATGTTAAATTTCACCCCAGGAGCTAGTGGTGGTAGAATGATTGACCCTGTAGATACAATTCCATCTAAATCATCCCCATCATTGTCAATATCAACTGTGCAGCTTGGTGGTCTGGTCTTCCTCTGAATGGATGATTTTAATTTACAGGTGCAACTATCCCTGCTGCACGCCTCCTATTAGCTGGGTCAATTAAATCATCATCTCTCAGGTCCTCTTCATCTAGATTAGGTACCCGACCTGGGTTATCTGCGTTCTATAGATTTAATTGAGCATTAGCCAAAGCTGCTAATTTTTCAGCTTCCTGTTGGTTAGCCATTCTTTCAATGAGATGAGGTTCAGGATTGAAGGGTAATAATGGTTCTCCTGAACTTCTAGTTCATGGCATAAACAACAATGAGCCTGTAACAAACAAAAACAACAACTAGCATAAAATAAGGAAACTTCACTAACAGTCAATTAAGACACATAAACTCAATCGACAACTGTATCCCCCGATAAAGGCGCCAAAATTTGATAATGCTCAAATTAAACCTCTCTTACGAGACAGTAAGTGGTCGTTGTCAAATATATAACCCAACTAGGTTGGGGTCGAATTCCACAGGGAATATGGTGATAATTAATTTGTATGTAGATTAATTGACTTTTAATCATTCGTTTTCATAAAATAAATAGGGGGGTTTGATTCAGTTCACAAATTAGTGGTTTTAGTTTAACGAGAAGAAATATGTGTAGTAGTATTCAAATTCAAAGAAATAACAAGCTAGGGTTATGTCCACCTTGTAGTTTTCAATACTTTCTAACTATGGGCTTTACGAATTCATACATGTATCGTGTTTACAGAGAAACGTATTGTATTTAATAGCATAATCCAAGTGTTTCTCAACCATCAAGGACTAATTCACTTTAGTTCTCTTGAATAAAAAGCATTTACCAAAAATAATATGAAATCTTCAATTAGTTAATCCTGCTAAGGCATTAACTTATGAAATAGGGGTTGGTAATCCTATTTTCTTGGCACTACTCTCTTTTCCAAACATCAACCTTTCTTTCCAACAAGTTGTGTTTTAAGGCATATCCCCTATGTTTGCATCCACGAGAATTCAAGATAAGCGAAGAGAGTATGATGTAAACTAATCAATGCATAATGAATTCAAAACCCAAAGCGATAGATTGTATGCTACAAGGTTTCCTTAACCCTAACTAATAAACTTATCTACTCATGAATAAAACGAAAATCATCATAAATTAATTCATCATACCAAAAACTAAAAGACGATCTTGGTGTGCGAATAGTGAAATTAAAAGAGAAGAAACGTTTCTCTCTCTCCTCAAGCTAAGCCGCCACTCTCTCTCTTTAAAAAATAATACAGAATAATGAATAATGAATAAAAATTCGGCATTAAGCCTTTTAATAATCTTTTCTCCCATAATTGCCTTCTAAGTCCCTGAACTAATTATAAATGACATACTAGTCTTGGACATAGTTTCTAGGCGCCACATTTGGTCCAAATTGCTACTCTCTCTTGTGTCATATGCCATCCGCATTCCATAGTCCCATTATTTCTTGATCTACCTCATTAATACCTGAAATCATGCTAATCACATCGGTTAGCTCAATTACATAGAAGTAGAGTAAAAACATAAGAAACTAGGCACTTTGTTCTCTAAACATAGCTAAAATATGGATAAATTATGGTGCTTAGGCGTATAAATACACCCAAGATCACAAGGTGATCGTTATCAATATATTTACCCAACTAGGAGTCAAGGTCAAATGCACAGGGAACAATGTGAGTGGCCATTAAGTAGGTTCGGAACAAGAGCTACTAACTAGATTCAAACCTGTTGTACAAAATGGTTTGAGGGTTTTAAATGGGTGTAAATCATGAAAACGTTATTTTTGGGTTCCTAAAGACGTAATTCAAGACTAAGAATGATTAGAGTGTAAACAATTTGGAGTGGATCTTAGGACTATGCTATCCTAGGGGCAAGACATGCATGGGTATTTAATGATCCTATGCAAATTCTAGTTGTGGATAATACGGTAGGCTAAGTTGAAAGTCTTTGAGGCTAGTTTTTCAACAAAGAAATACAGATGTCACTTGTTGACCCTTTTGAGTAGCTATCGAGTGTGTCATTTTAAGTTACCCAATACCTCAATTGGATATCCCTATTTCTATGATGATACCCATGGTATAGTCAACTTCCTATTCACCCTTATGACTAAGATATTAAAAATTTACCAAACTACACACATAATTTTCTATCATTGCTTTGGTCTCCACACCCCTCTTTCAAGGATGATATGGATTCCTCAAGTTCACCCAAAAACATTCTTTCAAGAATGGTATTGAGCTTTTTAGAGCTTGGGATTTTCACCCATCAAACCAAACTTTAAATCTCCCCAAATCTCAAATAGAATTAGCTAATTCTTCACTTAAGAGTCACTCTAATGTCTTCTTAGCTCAAAATTAGTACAAATTAGGCTCTAAGCTCTAAGAAATTACAAACCGTAATCTAAGATAAGATACAAGAGTGTGTAGCGATGGAAAATATATAAAAGATGGGTGAGAATGAGCTACAAAACCCATAAATTAGCCCCCGATTCTACATTTGGAAAATATTACAAAAATGCCACCTTGCTCTTGGTCTCTTTAAACGAATTACAATTTTGCCCTTGAAGCTTTTCCGCTCAATTACGATCGCTATTTTTCACCGCATTCACGACTACGCTCATTGCGGTAGTCGTATCATGATCACCCTCATGCTAACCTATTGACTGGACGGGATCGCGATCCTCAGGCCCCGATCGCAGTAATTGATTCAACTTTTATTCTTTTTGCTCACCTTTTTCTCTTTTCGACTTGAACAACTTACTCATTTTTTCTTTTCAACTTTTCCTACACAAATAAGTATTAAGTAAGAGATTAACATAAATTCAATGGAAAAGCATGATAGTTTAGGCTTAAAAGGTGCTAGAAAATCAACAAATTAATGACTTATCAACAGCCCCAAACTTAGACTATTACTTGCCTCAAGAAACTAAGAACAATTCAATGAGATAGGGTACTAAACTGAAATCCATTCAAAAGAAAGCTATAATAAGTGAATAAGCTAACAAAGCTCTACAAACACTTTTCAAACATGTCATGGTAACAAGTAAACCAAAGTTTTTCAATAAGCACATATTATGAACCAAGGATGTAAGTTTGTATCAATGAATCTTAAAAATCAACAAAGCATCTTAAGAGGAAACACAAAATCTTCAAAAAATTTCTCAATTTTCACAATGCAACTTACTTCGTTCTTTCACCCAAATCAAGAGGAAGATTTCACCCTATACTATAAAGTATCGATGCCGCTCACAAGTAAGAGTTAGCTCCACACACACAAAGGAAATTAAAATTTCTAAAAAAACTCAAATAAAGAAAGAATTCACACTCACTATCACTAAGAAATTCAAGTATAATGAGTAGAACCATAGGCTTGCCCGTTGCATTTTTCGCCACTAATGTAGACTTACCTAGTTCGGAATAAGCAAGGTCTTGCACGTAAAGATAAAGGTTTATGGCGCGGGAAGGAATATCTATGGATCAAGTGACTAAAATACCTTTTTCAATGCAATTTCTCAACCCTTTCAACCCTCAAAATATTTAAACTCTCCACCTTATTATCCTTCAATTCATTTCCCATTTTTTTCAACCTTTTCTATTAGCATTTACTCAACAATTTAAAGCCACCATTTTCTTTCGTCATTTCTTTGGCTTTTTCAAGAGACTTTCTAACTTTAAGTGATTCTTAGCTCCCTCATTTGTCTCATTTCTCATCACATTTTATGGGCTAGGCTAAACAACTTTACTATCAAGTATGTCTCTTGTCCCTTAAGCATATTATTTGACCACCTTATGTACACCTTTCATGGCTTATCTTAGCACATCACATTAATCCCCCTAAACTTAGGCTTTTGCCTAATTTTATTACTTTGAATCATTTAATGCATCAAAGGAGATTATGTGCCAAAATGAAGATTTTAAAAAGGCTTAGGTGTTTTTGCAAGGTTATTATTTCAAAAAGAAATAAAATTGGGCAAAACGGGTCAAAGGGGTTAACTAGGAAAAAAAATATTAAGGAGGAAATTTGGCTATGTGACGGGTCAAAAACAGCCTCAGGTCATTCGGAAAATCAAGCATATCTAGGATTTTTCTTTGAACACACTCGGGGCAAGTTCTAGACAACACATATGTATAAGAAATATTTCAAAATTCTCACCACACATGGCATCATACTTATAGATCAAAAAGTTAGTCTCCCAACCAATTTGAGCAATTTGAGCTTAATAAGTTACTTCAGGTTGAGGACTCATCCTTGTAAAGAGAGAGCCAAAAATTGAATCCAATGGTCTCACTTAAAAGAAAGTCGAAAAACATCCTTGATCTTTTTTCAAAAAGAAAATTATATTTTTGGTTTTATTTTTTTTCTCAAAATTATTTTATTTCTTGCCATTGACATTTTCAAAGTATTTTTGTTGCCAATGACATTTTGAAAGTATTTTTGAACTTTTGCCTCTTCCTAAACAATTAAAGAAAAACTTGGGCAAATGCAAGGCAACATTATCATTACACCTGATTGGATTATTTCCTCAAAACTTCACATATTGTCCATTTAGATCATAAAATACTCATAACACCAATAGAAACATAAATGACCCTATACCCTTAAGAATGGAATCACCCAATCTATCATAGGGCGAATAACATTCATGTCTCTCTTAACATGGGCGCAACATTCCTCAACAATTCAATCAAAGACCACCGGTTATTCCACATTCAAGACCAATTAGAATAAAAGATATGCTCCAAAAATTATTAGATAATGTCCTAAGAAAGTTTACATTAACCTTTACAAGCATATAAGGCATTTCTCTCTCACTGACATTTTAACAAACATGTGCTGTGCATGAAAAGTAAGAACTTGAAAGATAGAATAACAACACATGTGAACAAACTCAATGAAACAATTAATCACCAATCACACCATTTGTAATCATACTAACCAAATCAAATCACGCACCACTCAATTTAGCAAATAAACTACAAGTTGGTGTTTTATCAAACACATAGTATATACTAGTTTATGCAAGAAAGATTTTGCAATGGGCATGTAAAGCAAGGAACACATTCAAAATCTTCACCCCAACAATAACATTCCACCAAATTAAGCTCAAATAAATTTAAACCAAAAGAAATTATTGAATATGATAACTATTCATATTTCAAAGTAGATTTATCTAAGGAGCATACCTTGTGAGCCTGTTAAAGAGTGAAAAGTGATAAAAATGAAAGTCCAATATACTTATCTAGGGTTTCATTCTTAAGGTACTCATTCCAATTTTCCTATTACCTACAAACACCCAAAAACAAGCTAAAAGTTAAACCAAAAGCATTAGAAAACATCATGAAAAATTTCTTGGGTTGCCTCCCAAGAACCACCTTAGTTAAAGTCGTGGCATGACATATTTCTCCTATGATTTATGACTCCATTTAGAAGACATGAATTCGCGGCCCAACTTGAGATCAATAAATCTTCAAGGTATTTTGAGTAAAGGTGGAGACACAATGAAATATTTCCTTTCTTGCCACTTTGAAGATTTAAATCTTTTACCCTACTTCATATTAAATTTTTTAATAGCCTCATTGGGTATCGGTGACAGCATAAAATATTCCCTTGTTACACACCAAATTTTTCATTTATTGGCCTTTAAGTGAGGGGCTTCATTTTTCTCTTTTGGAATGACAAACTCTAAAATATAGGGATTTTCCTCCTCATCTCCAAAATTCATCATATTCTTGGGTAGTTCGACTTTCATTATATCCATCAAGCATAGTGTTTAAAAATGGATCGAGTGAGGTCTTCTCCCTAATTTTGGATTTGCATTGGTTTTGACATTCTCACCCCGAAATAGACTAGAGTTTTCATAAGAAATTTGCTTGGATTCTTCTCTTGAATCTAGCGCCATTTCCTTTATTTTGGCATCTACAACCATATTGTGCTCAGTTGGTTGGGAAATCACCGAGGATTCTTTAATTTTAAGCTCATTTATAGGTGTGGGCATGGCCGTAGTATTTGCATGATTGACCTCCATGCCCTCTCTTCTATCCTCTTACTTTCCTCATTACATGCCCTCATTTTTGATATATATTACTAATTTTATCTTCTATTGATTCCACTCGTTCCAAGATATGTTTAAGCATTTCTTCAACACCAATAGTTTTCGCGCTTTGTTCTTTCCTTTCTTTCTCATAATACCTGTAAAAACCATAAGAAAAACTAGAAACCGAGTTAGTATAACGGGAGGAAGGGGATTTGGACAATCACTCCCATGTCCATCTTGACCACTACACAAAGAACATACATGCTCCCTGTAAGATCGAGATGGTGCACACATCTCTCTTTGGTGAGCATATCTACAATCTTTCCAAAAGTAGGGTCCATTACAGTATGGACATGGATTGTCATAATAGGATTTCAAACCACCAAACTCAAATTCATTCCAAGATGCCATAGTAACAAATGAACAAAAATAAAAATCTACCAAAGTTAAGAAATAAACGAAAATTAACAAATAAATAATAACAAGTTTGAATCAAAGCAAGTAAGCTAAAATTTCAAACTAACTCAATACACCAAATTGTTCTCCGACAACGGTGCCATTTTTTATAACGCTCAACTTACATGTCCAATTAAGTGCAAGGTGGTCATTTTCAGTAAATTTACCCAACTAGGAGTCGGGGTGGAATCCACGGGGAACAATGTGAGTGTCCATTAAGTAGGTTCGGCATGAGAGCTACTAACTAGAGTCCTATTGTACAAAATTGTTTGTGGGTTTTAAATAGGTGTCAATCATGAAAACAATTTTATTTAGGCTTCTAAAGACCTGATTCAAGACTAAGAATGATTAGAGTGTAAATAATTAGGAGTGGATCTTGAGACTATGCTATCCTAAGGGAAAGACATGCATGCGTATTTAATGATCGATGCAAATTCTAGTTGTGTATAATACGGTAGGCTAAGTTGAAAGTCTTTGAGGCTAGTTTTTCAACAAAGGCTTAAAGATGTCACTCGTTGAACCTTTTGAGTAACTACCAAGTGTGTCATTTAAAGCTACCCAATACCTCAATTGGATATCCCTATTTCTAGGATGATACCCATGGTATAGTCAACTTTCTATTCACCCTTATGTCAAAGATAGTGAAAATTTAGAAAACTACATACACAATTATCTATCATTGCTTTGGTCTCCATATCCTTCTTTCAAGGATGATATGGATTCCTAAGTTCACCCAAAACCCATCTTTCTAGGATGGTATTGAGTTTTCAAGATCTTGGGATTTTCACCCATCAAACCCATTTGGGGTGTTTGGGACTTTCATCCACAAATCGCAACCTATTTAGCCAATCAACAATAGAACCCATCATACAAAAATTAAAATCTACACAAATACATCAAAACCAATACACTTGCATCCTATTCAAACATAATCCCAAGAGGAAGAACTAAAAAATCATAAAAACAATAAGCACAAATAAACCATGAATTCTGTCAAACAAATTCATGAAGTATAAAATGAATGCAAACCAAACTTTAAATCTCCACAAATCTCCAATGGAATTAGCTAAGTCTTCACTTGAAAGTCACTCTAATGTCTTCTTAGCTCAAAATTAGTACAAATAAGGCTCCAAGCTCCAAGAAATTACAAACCCTAATCTAAGATGTGATGCAAGAGTGTATAGTGATGGAAGATAGATAAAAGATGGATGAGAATGAGCTACAAAACCCCTAAATTAGCCCCTAATTCTACATTTGTCAAATATTACAAAAATGCCACCTTGCTCTTAGTCTCTTTAAGCGAATTACAATTTTGCCTTTAAATCTTTTCCGCTCAACCGCGATTGCCATTTCTTAAACGCTTTTGCGACTGCCGCAATCGCGATAGTCATATCACAATTGCCCTCATGCTAACTTATTGACTGGATGCGATTGCGATTCTCGGGCCGCAATCGCGGTTACTGAGGGTCGATTTCTAGGTCTGCAGTTCAACTTTTATTCTTTTTGCTCATATTTCTTATCTTTTTGACTTGAATGACTTGCTCATCTTTTATTTTCAACTTTTCCAACACAAATGAGCATTAAGTAAGAGATTAACATAAATTCAATGGAAAAGCATTTTAGTTTAGGCTTAAAAGGTGTTAGAAAATCATCAAATTAATGACTTATCATGCACTCGAACCTAGATTTGCACAGAAAGAGTGCAATAGAGATGAGTACGATCCACTTGTGCTCAGTAGGCATCTTATACCGACTGTACAAAGACTAAAAAAATCTATATACACAAACAATGGGCACGTCACCTGCAACCAGAAAATGTTAAAAATGGTAGCCCACGCCTTTCCACTAACAATTCTAATATACACACATATAACAAATATAGGTAGAGAAAAGAGAAAAAAATATACATGTCCATCAAATACAAGTATAGGAAGAAAGAACAAATGGATACATATCAAGTCAAAGATAGAAATGCAATCACATCAAAACCACAATATATGAAGTACAATGACTATGATGATGATGATGTGATGCACAAGGTCATCACAAAATATTTGTATACACCTACCGAGCTAAATCTTATCAAGGTAGGACCCATGGGGGATTCGTCAACCCATATACAACCAATATCCATATTTTCTCTCAAGTACATACATCGGTAAAGGGTTTTTAAAGATGTCATATTTTTTTTAGAAAAAACCAAAATTGCCAATATTTCCATGGTGGTACCACTTTTCATGAATGAATATGACATGAGGATGTAATTCTCACAACCAACAAAAATAAGAATAATTAATATCAAACCATCCAAGCCAAAAATCCACTGTAATCAACAAATTACCTATGATTTGATATAATCAAGAAAACATCAAGTGCAACATGCAAGAAAATGTCATTGATACCACATAAATTCAAAAATCTAGTTCTTTTCCAAACAAAAATAGTGTAACCAAACATACATATTTCATTTCCAGTCCATAAATAGCATATAAGACTCCACACGGTCACACATAACAAATAATATTTCAATACCATCGAATATTATCTACATAGGTCCTTAATCGGGCACATAAATTACCTAACACTTTTTCCATGATACAAACCCATGCCCATAGCATGCTTTTACATTATCATTAACAACCCAACCCAATCTAAATTAATTTTAGCAATAACCTACCTCAAATGCAAAAAAATTGTCCAAATAGCCTTTAATTCGGAGCTTTTCCCTCACGAATTGACCCAAAATAAACAAAAATATACAAATATAAAATCCACACATCAAAACAAATCCAACGACTCCCATATTTCTCATTTCCAAATTAGGGTCAAAATGCACCCTCGAAATAGGTTATTGAAAAAGAAGTGTAAAATATAAATTTTTGTACAAAAACATATTTTTTCAAGATTAAAGCACTTATAGGAGAACACCCAAGTGAAAATGAGGTAAATTTGAGGTTTGATTTGAAGAATTGGTAATTTGGGGCTTTTGAGACAATCCCTAAATTCCACCTTTAATCCCGTATTTATAGAAGATATAAAAGACTAAAAATGAAGAAAGTAGTTGTAATAGGAGTTTTGGAGCTTATCCAAGCTTAGAAATGGAAGAAAATGCTCAAAAACTCGATCACCAAGCTCTATGTCTAATAAATTCTATAAAATCACAAAAATGGGGTATATAAATGATCCAGTCATCACTTTAGCGATCATTGGGTTGCTTAAGTGACTATCTCCTAAGGACCAGGTGTCTTTTATACGATACTTCCCCTGTCAAAAGTTCTCATGCAAGAGACCCTGTTGTCATAGAAGCGACGGTCTGGTACATGACATTTTGGCTCCTCAGCTAGGTCGCTTAAGCAACCAAAATATCGTGGGACATAAATGTTGCTTAAGTGGGTACACCAACTAAGTGGTGTATGACCTAGAGACTTAGAGAATTCTAAGTGTCCGTGGTTCCCTCGAAATTTATTTGGAATCTCGAGAATATAAATTGACTATGCTAACCAACTAAATTTGATGCTCCAGAATCAATGGCGATATTAGATTTTCAAAAAATAGTATTCATAGAATTGACCCTCGAGACCAAATCTCACAACTTTTTAAATAGAGGGTTGAAATAAGATAAAAAAGTTGAAAAACCACAACAACCAAGTTACCATCCTAAAATCAAAGTTTTGGACATACTGGCGCAGTATGTTTTGCCATCTAACGCACAACTCAATAAATGCTGACCAAAGTCAAATTTGAGGCTTTTCAAGCCATAGATATCACAAACTTGAATATATCACATTGAAATGCATTGGAAATTATTCCAATCATCCTCGTACACCAAAAATTACCATAATGCAACCACAGGGAGGGGTAAAATGATTAAATCACAAAAAAATAAATATTTCAAACTGATCATCAAAAGATGTGTCATTACATTATCCACTACTAATAATCTAGTCGTTCTCGAACAAAGGGAAATAAAAATACCTGAATCCACAAAAAGATTAGGATAACTACCATGCATATCAGTCTTAAACTACCAAGTAGACTTATCTATAGGATGATGCCTCCACTGGATCTTAACCATAAGAATCACTCTAGAATGCAACCGTCTAAAAAACCTGTCTAGAATTAAGATTGGCTCCTTAACAAAAGACAATCGCTCATCTAACTAGATTGAATCCTAAAAATTAACATGAGACTCATCCTAAATGTAATGTCGAAGTATAAAAACATGAAAAATTAGATGAACAACTAACAAATATAGGGGAAATCCTAACTCATAAGCCACATTCTTAATAGTGTAAAAGATCTCAAAAAGTCTAATATACATGGGGCTATGCTTTTCCATATTCCAAAACTCATCACGCCTTTCATGAGAGACACAAAAAGGAAGACACGATCACCACACTGAATATTAAGTCACAAAGCCTATGATGCAGGTAGCACTTCTGCCTACTCTGAACCACTAAAAGTCTATCCTTAATTACCACACTGAATATTAAGTCACAAAGCCTATGATCCAGGTAGCACTTCTGCCTACTCTGAGCCACTAAAAGTCTATCCTTAATTACCCAAACTCTATGCAAGAACTCATAAAGCAAGTTCATACCTTAAGGTCTAATCTGTGAATCATCAAACCAACTAACTAAAAAGCAATAACGCCTACCATACAATGCCTCAAAAAGAGCCATGTCAATACTAGAATGGTAGCTATTGATATATACAAACTTTGCCAATGATAGATGCTACTCCTACTGACCTCTAAATTCCATCAGACAAGCATAGAGCATATCCTCTAAAACATGGAAATCCAATCAGATTGACCATCGGTTTGGGGGTGGAATGTTGTACTAAGATTGGCCTTATTTCCCAATTCCTCTTGAAAAGTCTTCAAAAAGTGAGATGTGAACACTAAACATCAATCTTAGATAAGAGACACTTTCACTCCAGGAAGATGGACTATCTCACAAATATAGATGTAGTCTAATCTCTCAGCATTAAATGAAACCGAATTGGAATGAAATAAGCAGATTTGACCAATTGATCCACCATAACCCAAATACTATTACACCAATGAGAAGTATGAGGCAACATCATCAAAAAATATATAGTAATTTGTTCCCATTTCTACTCGGGAATGTGTAACTTCTTAAGCAAACAACCAAGCCTCAAATTCTCGACCTTTACCTACTAGTAACATAGGTAATGAGCTACCAAATCAGCTACACATTCCTCATACCACCCCACCAGTAATACTATCTCAAATCATAATAAATCTTAGTCACTCCTAGGTAGATGGACTATTTAGAACAATGAGCCTTCTCATAAATCAACCTAATACAATAACCCACACTCGGCACAAAAACTCAACACTAATTCTCAAGACACCATCTAGATCAAGCAAGGATTTCTTAGCCTCACTACTCATCACCTTATCTCAAATCACTCTCATCCCAATATCATTAATTTAATGAGCCAAAAATTGCTCCATAAGAAAAGACTATCCTCCACAAACACAAAGACACACCCAATTGTAGAAATATCGAGCCTATCAATCTAATTATCAAAAAAATAAAAATCCAAGGCCAAAAGTCTCTCCTAAGTCAAAAGATATGCTAAGCTGCCCATGCTTGTCGACTTTCATCTCAAAGTCTCCACAACTACATCAACATACTCGAATGACATACAATCATCAAGTAATAATCCATTATCAACTTAAGCTAATGAAGCTACCTCTTATTAAGATCTTGCTGGGTGAAGAAGTACTAAAGGATTTGATGATCTGAGAAAATCTCACAATGGACACCATATAAGTCATACGTCCAGGACTTCAAGGGAAAAACAATAACACGTAATTTTTAATCATAGGTAGGGTAATTTCTCTCACGGGGCTTCAACTACCATGACATATAAGCAATCACCCTTCTTTCCTACATCAACACAACACTAAACCTAATACAAAAAGCATCACAGAAAATGGTAAAACTCATACCCTCCTTGGGCACGATGAATATTGGAGCTGAAGTCAGCAAATCATTGAGCTTTTGAATGCTTGCCTCACAATCTTCAAACCACTAAAAGAAAATCATATTTTTGAGTCAACTTGGTCAATGGATTTTTGGTTGATGAAAAACCCTTAACAAAACCCTTATAATAACTTGCTAAACTAGCAAAACTCCAAATCTCAATAGCAGGAAAAGGCCTAGCCCTATCATGAATTGCTAAAATATTAATTGGATTTACCATAACACTATCTTTGGTTACCACATAACCCAATAAAGAGACAAACTCAAACCAGAACTCACATGAAAATAGACCATACATCCTTTCATCATTCAATCTCTAAGACACTATCTGCAAATAGTCTTCATGATTGGCCTCACTTTTTGAATTAAATACCCTATTCATTAAATCCCAAAATGTATTTGGGCATTTTTAAACTTAAAGGACATGATCATGAACTCATAATAAGTGTCGAGTTCAAAAAGATATCTTTAGAATATCTAAAGATCTAATCTTGAACTGGTGATACCCGAACATAAAGTAAATCTTTGTAAACACTGAATCACCCTGAAAATGATCGAACAAATCATCTATATGATATTTATTCTTAATTGTCATCTTGTTTAACTACTGATAATCAATACACATACACATCAAACTATTTTTTTTCTCATAAATAACGCAAACATACTATAAGGTGATACACTAGGTCAGATAAATCTCTTATCCAACAACTGTTAAAACTAATCCTTCAATTCCTTTACCTCTAGGGATCATCTTGAGAGGAGGAATAAAAATGTTATTATTACCCGACTTAACATCAATAGAAAAGTCAATATTATTGTTTGGAGGCAAACCAAAAAATGTATGGAACGGATAAACCTATCTTAAATTGTCAAAAATTGATCCAAATTCTTCAATCCAAAGCTTTTCCCTCACGAATAGTGCCAAAATCAACTAAAACATACAAATATAGAATCTACACATCAAAAGAAAGACAATGACACCCATATTGCACAATTTCAAATTGGAGTCAAAATGGATCCTCGAAATGGATTTTCAAAAAAGAAAGGTAAGCTAGAATCTTTGTCAAAAAGAATATTTTCCATGAGTAAAAGAGCTCATAGAAGAATACCCAAGTTAAAATGAGGTGAAATTGGGGTTTGCTTTGAAGAAAAGGTAGTTTGGGCCTTTTGGCACAAAATTCCCAAATTTATTTTTATCCCGTATTTAAAAATGATTTTAAATGATTAAAATTGAGGAAAGTAGTTGAAATGGGAGTTTTTGAGCATACCCAACTTAGAAAAGGAAGAAAATACTCAAAAACTCAATCCCTAAGCTCTATGTATTGAATATTGTGTAAAATCACAAAAATATGGTATATAAATTACCCAAGCATCACTTAAGAGATAACTAGGTCGCTTAGCGACTATGTGTTATTTATGCGATAATTCACCTATCGACATTATTCAACCGACTCAGTTATCGCTAAAGTGATGATAGTATACGCAAATAAAAGTTCAGTAGGTGATATTTTGGCTGAATCGCTTGTTGTCTAAGAAACCAAAATGTTTCTTAAGAGGGTGCACAAACTGAGTGGTGTGCCAACTTGAGACCTGGAGAATTCCAAGTCTCTTCGTACCCCTCAAGATTCATCTCAAATCCCAAAAACATAAACAAAATCTACTATCCTAATAAATTTGACTCTCCAGGATCAAAGGCAATATCAAATTCTTGAAAAAAATGTTGTTTTAACAAAGTTGACTCCCAATACCTAATTTCACAACATTCTGAAGGTAGGGTTAAAAAAGATGTAAAAGCCTTAAAATTAGACCAACCATATTAGCATTCTAAAATCAATGTTTCACAGTTGCGACGTGGTCTGCTTTGCCATCCAATGCACAAATCAATAAGTGTTGACTAACATCAATTATAAGGCTTTTCAAGAAAATAAAAACCACAAACTCACACAAATTACATTGAAATGCATTAAGAACCATGCAAATCATCTCTATAGACCAAAAAATAGCATAACTCAACCACAGGGGAGGGGGTAAAATGGGAAAATCATATATAAATAAATATTTTAGATAAATTACCAAAAGTCATATCATTACATGATTAAAGGTTAATCTCTTCAAGACATGTAAATTCACATCTATTATAAATGAAATCAGGTGTCTTGGGGAAGATAGTAAGATGTATAAATTGGTTAGAAAGGTCTTCAACAAACTTTAATCTTCATAGGAAAGCAAGGTAAATGTAACTTCAGAGGTAAAAGAAATTCAATTAATGATATTGGACTAACTTATTAGAAATTAGAAGACTTGTAAGCTCAAAAGACAATAAGTTTCTAGAAGAAATAAACCTAAAAAGGAGAAGAATATGATTTTTAAAGTTGGGATAAATTACTCAATAAAGGATAAAAATGATATGGTCTATGTCACGACACAAACCAGGACTTTATCGTGATGGGTATTTCAAGTTTGCCAGGGACCGGAGATCAACCCTATACACCTAACCAACCAATAATATTCTTAATGTTGGATGAATTTGAACAAATAATAAGATAACACAAGGATAAGGTTAAATATATTTAAACCATGTCTAAGCTCTATCAATCGAAAACTGGTCAAATAACCTACCAACAACACCCAAGCCTACATTAATTCAACAAGTGTTTGGACATTCCCTCAACTATAGCTAAAAAAAGTCTAAACAATCTGGGACATAAGAGACTAAAACATGAAATTTATACTTCTTATGTATGGAATCTCAGCACTTCAATGTCAACTCATGAGCTGACCTTAACTCCAAATCACTGTTTCAGAGAACTATAAGTATGGCCAATTCATGCATCACGTTGGGATATAGTTTCAAATAGCAGTTAGCGAGGTTAACACTATCATATAATTCTGGGATAAGGATAGCATAATTCCGTAGTCAATAATTTCAAACTCATTCAAAATCTAATGCACATAATCAAATACACATATATATATATGTATATCATATGCCTACATATGGAATAAGGTTTAACATGTCTTTAAATTTTGATCTGGATTTGTAATACCCGTGATTATGCCTAGCTAGAAATCATCTCAAGGATGATAGTACTTGCTTTCAAATACAAATCTATTTTTGTACCCGTGGGAAATTGAGTTAGCTTTCTAACGATACCAATTTTTATCCAAATCTGACATCAGATGAGGAAGTTACGGATGTTTTACTCAGAACTGACCAAAACACCCAGGTGCAACGTCCAAGTTGACGGACCGCCAAATAAGTGATGGACTGCCACTTTTACCATCATAACCAAGGTAGTAGGGCCACGTTTTGGATAAGGATTGACAGATGAGTTGACAGGCCATTAGATTTTTGACGAACCATCATCCAGGCCATCAACTCTTATCCAGTAAATCCCATTTCTGGTCTATATATGACAGTCAAAATGACAGACCGTCAAGTTCCTGACGGACCGTCAGTCGGGTCGCCATATTCCATGTTCAATTTACTTCTAGGCCATTTTAATAGGGGTATTTTGGTCACTTACCAGTCACGTATATATACCTAGATTAGTTTGAATTCAACCATTTTGCTCATTATTATTTCATAAACAAAAGCTAGGGTTTCTCTCTAAATTTAATCTCCAAGAATAAGACCCAATCTTCTTAAAAAATCAAAGGATTTAAATCCTTCAAGTTCAAAAAAAAACATCAAGAACCTTGAGTTAGGTATGCATAGTGTTCATCTATGAATCCATTTCCTTCATAGAGCTCAAAAACTATGTTTTAAATATTTTGTGATTATCTTGTTGTGATATGAGCAAGTACATATTGATGATTGTTGTTTACATTTCAAGATGATACTTAAAGATGTTTTCATAAAGTATATGTGTTTGTTAGTTGAAAACCATGATCCTTATGTGGTTTAATATGGTGCAATTCATGAACACACTTACGCTAAAAGAATGCATGCAAAGTGTTTGATAATATGCCTTGGTTGATAGAATTCATATCCCATGATTTAATAGTGTTTGAATGACAAGTCCATGCTCAATGCTTTACGATTTCCCATGAATTCCATGTGAGTGATATGCATTGTTGTTATAATATGGATTGACCATGATATTAAAGCTATGCAAGTATATACATGTAGTATGAATTTCCCTTCCATGTATAAGATGTTGAGAACTATGCTTAGTGTGAAATCCCCTACTCATGAAATGGTAAATTATGGACGCTACTCTTACGATCAAGTCAGTCATGTGTGTCAGTTTCCTTCCATCGAGTCCTGCGGGTACTTGTACCTAAAAAATTATACCTATGTTCCTAGAGCTATGTCATGTTATCACGATAATCTTAGTCAACCCATGATCTATAGAACTCAGTCAGGAATGTGACTCAAGAAACCTCAGAAATCTCATAATCTCAGTTAATTCTCAGATAGTAGTACTAATCCGTCAATCAACAGAAGTCAGTTACTTAGTCCATGTACCATCAGTTAAATCACATTCAGTCTTGTCAGAAGGGAGTAGAAGTTAGCACCGAGTGAACCCAAGGATGGGAACTCACCTGCCAGTTTAGGGTGTGGTTCTTAGTAATCATCCTTGTGTTCCAAAACTACGTAGCCAGCATAGGTTGAGACATCTTAACCTATTAGATTAGGGTTGATGAGGTGGCTTAATCTGTCAGTTCAGGGTTCCCACCATTCTTATTTTGAGTACCTTCCGCTAAGAGTCACTCACAATTGTCCTTAACAGTGGCACGATATTGACACTCTTCTAGTCAGGGCAGAGATTGGACCCTAACTTAGCTATATACGTTGTTGGGGCATGTAAGTAAAACAACTACCTCCCATAATTTTAGTCCTAGTCTTAGCCAAAAAACTCAGATAGTTCTTCAGATTTTAGTATATTAGGGCTATCAGATTCAATTAATTCAGTTACAGAACGGAACATAGATAATTCTATTAGATTCAGGACTGTCAGACATAGTCATCTATGTTATCATAATTTTAGTATTTGTCATGCTACATATCAGTAGATCATGTATTAGTGTCCAGATCTAGATATCACGAAATCAAGATCTCAGTTACTACATATGCATGTTTGGACTCTTACATTTATATTAGTCAGTTAGTTAGAATCATTCATGCATGTAAATCCTTTTGTATTTAGCCTACCTCACGTATACTCAGTACTCCCAGTTGTACTGATGTATTTGTGATATGGTGCTTTTTTTCACGTACACCATAGGTTCACAGATACGAGCTCCAGATCAACAGTAGCAGTAATATTCCAGTCGCAGAGTTACAGTGAGTCCTCATCTATTTGAGGACGATATTATTTATTTTATTTATTATTTCAATTCAGTTTTGCTAGATGGAGTTAGTTGAAGACATGTTTCTTTAACTCCTTATTCAGGCAGTATTTAGAGTCTTTCAGATTTAGTTCAGATTTGATTTAGATTTCAGTCATTTTGGGTATTCGTTACCCTATATGGATGTTATGATTTGTCAGATATTTTGTTTAGTTGAACCTTATGGCCTATTGTTCATGTTTTCTGCATTATTACATCATATTTTGTAGTATATAGGTACATATATTAGTCATGGGTTAGCTTGTGGTCCCTTGGGATCATGGGCACCATGTAGAGATCCGATTCAAAAAATTAGGGCGTTACAAACTTGGTATCAGAGCCTAAGGTTTGATAGAGTCCTAGGAAGTCTAAAAGCCAACTCTACTAGAGTCTTGTACATGGGTGCGTTACACGCCACATTTATGTACAAGAGGCTATAAGATATTTTTAGAATAGTTTCCCTTCTTTCGGTATTTATATAATTCTAGTGAGCATAATCTCAAGTTAAACTCTCTGTCTAATCCATTCTTCTCTTATTTCAAAATATGCCTCCAAAGAGAAGAAACCACCCAACTCCTCAGCCCGAAGATCCTTTGGGAGAACTTGTTTCTCATGCGGAGTTTAGGGCCACATTCACCATACTTGTTCAGTCTGTGGCTGCCCAAAATGAATATCCACCAATTATTCTAGACAATCTAATGGCTAACTTAGCCGCAGCTAGGATTTAGGACTTCACCAGAATAAACCCTCCATATTTCTTTGGGTCTAAGTCTGATGAAGACCCTCAGGAATTCATTGACCAAGTCAAGAAGGTCATCGATATCATGAGAGTTACTTCTTATCAGAGTGCTGAGTTATCTGTATACCAGTTACAGGATGTTGCTTACTGATATTTTGGCTTTTGACAAAATATTTGGCATCATCTTCTTGGGAAAATTGTATATTTTCAAGAAACTAAAGTGGTATTTAATGAGTTTTTTTAGTGTTTCAGGGAAAGGAGTGAATCACAGAAGAAACTTGAAAAAAAAAGCAATAAAAAGAATTTGACGGTTAAAATGATGGACCATCAGACTTACGATGGACCACCAAGTGTGCCGTCAGGCCTTATCCAGAATATGGCCTCCCAAAGGACTCAATGATAGACCAAATGGTGGACCGTTAGTATTGTGATGGACCACCAAGTGTGCCATCAGACCTTATATAGAAGCCACTCTCCAAAAAGACTCAGTGATGGACCAAATGGTGGACCGTTAGTATTGCGACAGACCACCAAGTGTGCCGTCAGACCTTATCCAGAAGCCACTCTCCGGAAGGACTCAGTGATGGAAAAAATGGTGGACCATCAGTCGTATAATGGAAACTAGTTGGATTGTCAGACCTTATCCAGAAATAACTTCTCATGAAGAGTCAGCGACGGACTAGATGATAGACCATCATACTTTCGACGGACTACCACTTTGGCCGTCAACTTGGACGCGGCTTTTCTGATGTTAAATTTTAAATCCCTTTTTTATTTAGGAAAATATAAATACTGAATTTTAGGGTTAGTGGGAGAGATCCTTTTATTATTTTTTTTAACAAGTTTGTCATCCATGAAAACTTTTTGAATCAAGTTCTTTGGAGATTGAATTATATCTTTGGGGGAAGTTAATCATTCAATTCTTTATTGAAGATTCAAGAATTGATTCATGAGAGTTTTGTAAGTGAAATCTATTTCTACTTATGAATAATTCAAGAATTATTTTTTCTTCCTCTATGGAATTTTGTGGCTCCCATAACTAGGGTTATGGGATCCTTAATGTGAAAAGCATAAATAGGTTGTGAATCAAATTGAGTTCCATGAATAACTAATATTGTATAAACCTTTCTTCAATATAATGGCTTTTCTTAGTTTCAAACTAGAAAGGTGAGCCCAAGAACATCACTTGTCTGAAAGGAAAGTGTTTATTGGGAAAATGAGGTGTTTACATGAATTCTAAGGGTTTTAACCTTTGGATTAATGGCAAATGCCCTAACAAGATTAGCTTACATGAGAAAATGGTTGAAAGAACAATGTATCCTTTGAGTTTGAGAGAATTAGAGGATAATCTATCCACTTAGGTTGAGAAACTAGCGGATAAAGAATAAGATTCAACCCTTCTTACAATTGAAATTGCTAAGTAGAACTCTTAAGTGATTCACAACCCTAGTTGTGCTAGCATTTTGGTAACCATAGCCCTGATTTATTTAATCTCATTTAACTTAATAATTACACGCAGAATCATTCGTTGGAATACTCTTGTTATAATTAATTACATTATAATTTACAAACCAAAACCCCCTTACTCAGGAACCTCTGATCAATAGTCAAGTAACGATTACAAGACTTAGTCAACATAGTATTCCCTGTGGGATTTGACACCCAACCTAGTTGGGTTCTATATTTGATAGAGACCGCTTACACTTTCTAACAAGAGTTGTAATTTGGGTGTATCAAATTTTGGTGCCATTGCCGGGGAATATGGTTGTCAAATAAGTTTATGATTGTTAGTCGACCCTTTGGTCAAAGTGTCCTAAAGCGTTACTTTTATTTGTTGTTTTTGTGTGTGCAGGTTGATAATTGTGTATGCAAAATGCACGAAGATTAGGTGCACCGTTATTACCAATTCATCCATAGCCTCAGTTGATCGGTAGAATGATGGATCCAAAAGAAGCAAGAAAATTAGTCGCCTTGGCTAATACTCAAGTAAATCAGCAAAATGTTGATAACCCAGGTCGAGTGCCAAATCCTGATGATAAGGACCTGGGAGATAATGAATTATTGGATCCAGTAAACGCAAGGTGATTTAGGAATGTAGCTGCACTTGTGAATCATAATGTGCATTGAAATTGCCCTTTTAGGGGAAGATAGAAAAACCAACCTTTTCAGTATAATCTCAATGATGATTATGACGGAATGGATAGAGTAGGAGCAACTGGAGCTATTATTCCTCCACCTCTAGTACCTGGAGCAAAATTCAATATCACCATTACAATGATCCAACACCTGAATCTAAAGGGGTTATTCGGTGGTCTGCCAGGAGATGATCCAAACCTGTATTAGGTGAATTTTGTCACCATTTGCAAATATTTTGATAATCCTGGAGTAGGCCAGAATGCTATTCGATTGACATTATTTCCATTGTATTTGTCTGGGGAGGCAACATTATGGTTTAATAAACTGACACCGATTCTATAACCAACTAGAGGCAGTTGAAGGAGGCTTTCCTAGAACGGTTCTTTCTACCCTCTAGGAGGGTACAGTTGAGGGGTGAGATCAGTAATTTTAGATAGCTCCCAACCGAAGCTCTTTATGAAACTTGGGAGAGGTTTAAAAAGAAGTTGATGTAGTGCCCAAAACAACAATATAACAGATATCCATATGATGGAAAATCTTTATCAGGCACTGAAATCTATTATAAAACTAGTTGTTGATAATGCTGTAGGGGGGTCATTTATGGATCTCACTTTTTAGGAGACCTTGGAGATGCTTGATCAGATGACAAAATGAAGTAGATCTTGGCATACCAGGGATTCTGTGATAGCAAGCCCTACTATTTCTGTTGGTATGACTACATAATAATGCAAAAAGGAAAAAGAACGCGATCAAGTTATGGCACATTTGAAGACGCAAATGGACTTATTGACCAAGCACTTATTATCTGTAAAGACTAAAAAAGTAAAGGCTATTGCATCCCACAGTAGAGATGATTCTGATTCAGAAGAAGAGGAAAATTATTTGAATAATCAGGGGGGTTTCCATAGTAATAGCCAAGGAAATCAAGGTTGGACTTATTATAACAAGGCTGGATATAAGGATTGGGATCAAGGAAACTAGAAGAGCAAGAATGATAGAAGTGGCTTGTATGTACCTCCCAAAAGTAGAGATAATGCGGTAACTAGCTCTGGTAAGATTTCTATGGAGGACATGATGGAGAAATTATTAAAAAGGGTTGAGGCTACCAACTCTGGGATGACTACCATGAAGAACGATTTTTCTTCTACGAGTTAGTTGGTAAACTCACACTCCAGTTCAATTAAACAGTTGGAACAGCAAATGAGTCAACTTTATGCAACATTAAATTAGAGAAAGAGTGGAACATTGCCAAGTGATACAATTCAGAATACTCAGAATGATGGCTCATACATGGATATTACAACACGATGTGGTAAGGTTTTGTCAGGCCCTTTTTTGGGCAAAGCTGTGAATGATGAGGTGATTAAAGAAGATTCTAAGTTTGAAAAAGGTAGTCTAATTGAGTCTGAGAAGCTAGATGACATTGATATCCATTCTAATCATCAACAGGTTGATGAGTTGGAAAAAGGGAAAGAAAATAGAAAAGAAGTAGTGGTGAGAACTTTCCTAAAACCACCATCTCCCTTTCCTCAAAGATTGAAGAAGAAGGCTGAGGATACAAAGTTTAACAAATTCTTGGTCATGTTGAAGCAGTTGACGGTAAATATGCCTTTGGTCGAGGCACTTGAGCAAATGCCAGGGTATACCAAATTTATAAAGGACCTTTTGATAAAGAAAAGAGCGGCGAGCTATGAACTGATGGAAAATCTCCATTATTGTAGTGCTATTGGAACAAGGTCCTTGGTGCAGAAGAAAACAGACCCAGGATCGTTCACTATTCCATGCATGGTAGGGTATTTGGAATTTGCTAGGGATTTATGTGATCTGGGAGCTAGCATTAACCTGATGTCTCTAGATGTTTATAACAAGTTAGATTTGGGAGACCCCACTCCACCAACATGCGATGCGACTTATGATGGCGGATAGGTTGGTAAAATAACCTGTTGGTATTTTGTATGATGTGCTGCTGAAGGTAGCTACCTTCATATTTCCTACGAATTTCATAATTCTAGATTACGAGGTGGACTTCAAGGTGCCTATAATCTTGGGCCGACCTTTTCTCGCAACTGGAAGTGTGCTGATAGATTTGAGAGCTAATAAGATTTTATTTTGGATGAATGATTAAGTGGTGTGTTTTGATGTGTGAAAATCAATGAAACAGCATAAAGAGATGAGCGTGTTCTCAATTATTGATGTATATTATGAGGACGAGCAAGAAATATCAATAGAGAAGGAGCTTGCTGTTGAGCCGTTAGTCGTAGTGCTTATGAATTTTGATTGTGAAGATATCACATATTGAATCATATTCTTACACTCTTAAAAAGCTCGATCTTGGTCTCAAGAATCGACCAACACCACCGGCAAAGCCATCTATCGAAGAGCCACCGATGTTGGAATTGAAAGAGGTACCCAGCCATTTGAGGTACGTGTTTCTAGGCAGTGGTAATTCACTAACCATTATTATTGTTGCTGATTTGGGTGAGCAACAGGTGGAAGCACTCATTTTTGTTCTTAGGAGATATAAGAAAGCTATTGGTTGGACTATTGCAGATATTATTGGTATTTCTCTGGGCATATGTTTGCACAAAATTCAACTAGGGAGGGATTTTGTACCTACTATTGTGAATCAGTGTCCCCTGAACCCACCTATGCAAGAGGTGGTAAAGAAAAAAATCATCAAGTGGTTAGATGCAGGGGTGGTATATCCTATATCAGATAGTAAGTGGGTGAGTCCTGTGCAATGTGTGCCTAAGAAAAGGGACATGACAGTGGTAGCCAATGAGAAGAATGAATTGATCCCACTTAGGCCTGTTACTGGTTAGAGGGTATGTATGGATTACTAAAAGCTAAACTCCTGGATTTTAAAGGATCACTTTCCAATGCCCTTCATGGATCAAATGCTTGATCGATTGGGAGGAGAGTGTTGGTATTGCTTCTTGGATGGTTATTCTTGATATAACCAAATTTGTATTGCTCCCGAAGATTAGGAGAAGACCACTTTTACATGCCTGTATGGTACTTTTGCATTCAAGCGGATGTTGTTTGGGTTATGTAATGCACCTGCCACCTTCCAATGGTGCATGATATCTATTTGCTTCGATATGGTTGAAGACACCTTGAAGGTATTTATGGATGATTTTTCGGTTGTAGGAAATTCATTTGAGTTGTGTTTGGTAAACTTGAGTATGGCCTTTCAGTGATGTGTGGAATTCAATCTTGTGCTTTATTGGGAGAAATGCCACTTTATGGTTAAGGAGGGCATTGTTCTCGGGCATAAAATTTCAGCAAAAGGGATTGAGGTTGATCGAGCCAAAGTTGAAGTTATTGAGAGACTACCACCTCTAGTTTTTGTGAAGGGGGTTGGTAGTTTTCTCGGCCATACTGGTTTGTATTGTAGGTTTATTATAGACTTCTCCAAGATTACAAACCCACTCTGCAAAC
Organism: Capsicum annuum; assembly: GCF_002878395.1. Classification (NCBI taxonomy): domain Eukaryota; kingdom Viridiplantae; phylum Streptophyta; class Magnoliopsida; order Solanales; family Solanaceae; genus Capsicum; species Capsicum annuum. The sequence goes on along the minus strand of NC_061114.1, from coordinate 139,213,634 downwards.
TATTGGATAAAGAAACAAAGTTTTTCTATGATGAAGATTGCTTGAAGGCATTTGAATGCCTTAAAGGGAAACTAGTGGAAGCCCCTATCATTGTAGCACCAGATTGGTACGAGTCATTTGAGATCTTGTATGGTGCAAGCGGTGTTTCCTTTGGAGCCACTTTGGGGCAAAAGAGGGACAAATTGTTTCATCTAATCTATTATGCCAGCAAAGCTCTGAATGGAGCTCAAAAGAATTACACTGTCACAGAACAGAAACTCCTTGCTGTAGTGTATGCTTTTGAGTAGTTTAGAGCTTATCTTCTTGTTACCAAGGTGGTGGCCCACACTGACCATGCAGCCTTGAGATATTTGATGGCTGAAAAAGATGCAAAGCTAAGGTTGATTAGATGGGTATTACTACCCTAAGAATTTGACTTTGAAGTCAAAGATAGAAAGCGTTGTGAAAACCAAGTGACGGATCATCTGTCTAGGATGGAAGGTGAGCGAGCAGCTATAGATGAGATGGAGATTAATGATGCATTTACGGATGAGGAAATCTTAGCAGCTGCTTTGGAGAACCTACCTTGGTATGCTGATTTTGCGAATTATGTGGTGAGCGAGGTGATTCCAGAAAATCTTTCTTTCCATCAAAGAAAGAAATTTCTTCATGATATGACACACTACTTATGGGATGAGCCATATCTTTTTCAGCGATGTGCTGATAATATAATGAGATATGTTCCAGAGGTGGATGTATTAAGCATACTGGAAGCATGTCATGCTTCCCCAGTCGGGGGTCACCATGTAGGTGATCGAACTGCGAGAAAGGTATTACAGAGTGGCTATTATTGGCCATCATTATTCAAGGACACTTACGAGTTGTTGCTAAAATATGACCAATGTCAGAGGCAGGGGTCTATCTCTAAGAGGCATGAAATGCCTTTAACTAAGATGCTTGAAGTGGAATTATTTGATGTATGGGGCATTGATTTCATAGGCCCGTTTGTAAGCTCGTATGGAATGAAGTACATCTTAGTTGCTGTGGATTATGTATCCAAATGGGTTGAAGCTATTGACTTGTCTGATAATGAAGGGAAGAGAGTTGTTGCATTTCTTAAGAAAAACATCTTCTCTCACTTTGGAGTGCCACAAACTATTATAAGCGATGGAGGATCCCATTTTTGCAACAAAGTGTTTTGGCCAGTTTTAGTGAAATATGTGGTGGAACAGCATAGAGTATCAACTCTATATCACCCATAAACTAGTGGGCAAGTGGAGGTGTCAAATCGGGAGATTAAAACCATCCTATCTAAAATAGTGAATGCTAATAGGCAAGATTGGGCTCAAAAGCTAGACGATGCTTTATGGGCGTATCGAACTGCTTTTAAGACTCCTATTGGCATGTCATCGTATCAGCTAGTCTTTGAAAAAGCATGCCATTTACCGGTTGAGCTGGAACACAAGGCTTTGTGGGCTCTGAAAATGTTAAATCTGAATTAGAAGGAGGCAGTAGAGCTAAGATTGGGGAAACTGAATGAGATAGATGAATTCTATCTTGGGTCTTACGAAAGAGAAGATCTTTACAAAGAGAAGATAAAAAAGTGTCACGACCGAAGACTTGAAAGCAGAGATTTCCGAAAAGGTGATTTGGTACTTTTGTTCAATTTCAGGCTCAAATTATTTCCAGGTAAACTCAAGTCTAAGTCGTCAGGACTATTTAAAGTTAGTCAAGTCTACTCATCTAGAGTAGTCGAGCTTGAAATGAAGATGGTAGTGTCTTCAAAGTGAACGGGCAATGAATCAAACTTTATATCGGTCTAAAAGACTCGATAAGAAGTATTGATATCTTTTATCTCGATGAAGTCTGAGTAATTGAGATAATTGAGTCATGCCACAATGATAAATCAGGCGCTAGTGGGAGGCAACCCACAACATGATGTTGTAACTATAGTTAGAGTCCCTTTTATGTTTTTGTACAATTTTGATATGTTTGTGAAGTGTGCAGGACCAGAAATTCAAAAAGGGAAAAGAGGGATACAGGTGAACCACTGGAACAAGGTGACGGACGACTTGGTGGACCACCAGTCTCCTGATGGACCACTACTTTCATCCATCAACAAATGGAAAGAAATTTTATTCACTGAATAATCCACGATGACCTAAGTGGCGGACCATCACAAACCCGGTGGGCCGTCACAAGAGCTATCAAAAATAACATCAGTGATCTGCATTCTGGTGTTATGGCCTCTAAACTTCCACAAACCATAGGAGGAAGATCTCAACAAGGTAGGAATGAGTCTGCACCGTCTTACAACACTAGGCAAAATGAAAGAGAAGATCTAATACTCTCCCAGTCTGAGGAGAAAAGTGAGAGTACATCTAGCAGTACAAGTTCAAACCTTGATGAGGCAACTGTTGCTGCAACTCAACCATTTCCTGTAGAGGGTGATACTAGAACTGTTAACGTGAAAGAGCAAATGGGAGTTCCCGATGCTGTTGCAAAACCTAAAGGTGATAATGTTATTAGGCGAAAAGAACCACAGATTCAAAAAGCTATCAGGTGGAAGATAGATTGGGCACAAAAAAAGTTCTATGATGGGTTGACACCCACACCTGGAGGGATCAGAAGATCATTCATAGAGGAGCATCAGATTATGACAACAAAACTTTATGTATCCCGAGTTAGAGTACCGGTTCAACGAATATGGACTGGCATGGGTGAGCAAACAACCAGGAGAGTACCAACCGAATTGGGTAAAGAAATTCTTTGCAAATTATCTATGTTTGGTAAAAGCGAAATGCCCAAAGGGGACTCTAATATCAAATAGACCAAATAGGGAGTTTGTCTCAGTTTGAGGGGTCACCGTTAATATCTCAGCCCGAATAATTAACAGGATACTATTCAGGCCAGGATATGAAGCTCTATCCGCTGTCCCAGATTTTGAGTATAGAATAAGAAATTCTTTCGGTCAAAGATATTGGGCCACCTCTTTATTGACCGATGATGAAAATCCTTCCTGGTTGACTAATTCCAAAAAGCACATTGCAAAGTTCACTCTTAGCTTTAAAGCTAAGTTCTGGTGGACCATTGTTTAGTTAAGAATAATACCAACAAAAGGAGATGGAAACTTGGATCATCATAGAGAAGTAGCAGTAGCTAGTTTGGTTTCAGGGCTATAAGTTGATTTTGGCCAGCTAATTTTAGACGAGATGTTCATGCGGGCACATAAAGTGACCACTTCTATACCTTTCCCAAGTTTGATCATTGTGTTATGCAAACAAGCCGGTGTGCTACTGATCCGTGGGATTGACAACGAAGTACAGGCTACACATAGGCAGGACATGGAGAAGTCGAAGGGCAAATCAAAATTCAAAATTTGTGTGACCAAGCCTCCAGCATATTATCCTCAGTTTGCACCAGTTCCCGAGGCCACAGAATTACATAAAGTCATGCCTTTAACTATCACTATGTAGGTATCACTTGATTATGTTCCCCAGGGTACGTCTACAGGGTCAGATTCTACACAGTTTGCTGGTGACGTGGAGTTTGCAGAATACAGGTTCAACCCACAAAATTTTGTTAAGGTGGTGAAGAATCAAAAATGGTTTCAGAAACCATTACAAAAGTGGGATGTAGATTTCAAACCTTTTGTGGATGAAATTATGGCCGAAGCAGTCAGGCCATTTCAAACTATTCAAGTTAGGATGGATAACATGGAAGCCTGCATCAACAAAAGGCTAAATTCACTATCTCTTCCTGATCTTGCCAAGATCATGGTTGAGTTTGAGCAGGCAAAGGCTGATATATCAGAGTTAAAGAATAAACAGTCATAACCGCTTGTATTTGACATAACTTTAGTGGTAAGTTATGATGAGGAGGGCAATTTAGATCTGATGGTCAGACCAGTGAAGGATAAAGACAAGCAGCAAATGGATGAAAAAGTAGCAAAGAAGGAAGAAAAAAGGAGAAAAAAAGAAGCCATATCACCTGAGGAGTTAGATCAACATATCCTGAAAAGAGCTACAAAGAAGTCAAAGAAGGAAGATGAAAGGAAGCAAAGAGAGGCAAAAAATGAAGTGGCAGGAGTCTCTACTAGTGCTGCCCTAAAAAGGGGGCGAAGTGCAATCAGTTCAGGAGATGATTCTTCCAATTGTAGAGGGTGAGGTTGTGAGTGATCCTACCACCATAGGGGCCAACATTGCACAAGGTGAGGATATAGGAACATCACCCCACCTGACAGATGCCTTGGAGGAATATGAGGTAAAGTAAATAGCCCAATCCAACCATTTACATTAATTTATTATTTTAAGGATAATGCTTATTCTTCTATGAGGGGTAGGTGTATTTACATTATGATTGGATGTTGTTGTCGATATTCTGAATCCAATCATGTACTATCTAATAGAAACGGCATGTCTTGGGTGTATTTATTATTGCATTATTGCATTTCAAATTCTACAGCTTGTGATGTAAATATCTGTGTTTAATGATTATCTATAAAATATTTCTATTTTAGTACTTTTTTGTAAATATGGATAATGAATGATATTGGCATAAGACTATGAGCATGTGTATGTAATTATTTACTTTATTCATGCAAACGTGTTTACATAACTTCAGTAAATCTGCATTGGGCATTAATCTATAAGAGGTGCATAAATCATGTGATGAACATTCCAAGAGTTGCAAAAGAAGTTTAGTTCAGTTGTCGGTGGGTGTGAGGATTTATTTTTAGTTCTTGCATAGTCTGATGCCTAGAACTTTCCTGAGTCATTGATACGGTCTTCTAGTGGATTCAATACGATAGGATAATAGGCCACCCTGTAATTTTAGCCCACTTAGCCTAAATAAATAACCCCACCCAAAAGATTTTTATCTTATTTGAATCCCCCTTGTGCTTGTAGGACCCTTTTTCAATTCCAATAACATTAATTTACTCTTTGTAGGGCGTTAGCATCTTAATCTAGCCTTAGCCCAATATTTGGGTATTGTACACTTTAACTTAGGCAAAACACCTAAGTTGAGGGTTACTTTTGTCAAGGTGCAAATGCTAAATAGAAATGGAGTGTAAATTTCAGTCAAAAAGCTTTTGGCCCTGATCAGTTCAAAGATTTTCTGCACCTTAAGTTGAGGGTGACTATTGATGTGTGTTTTTTCTCTCTAAAAAAAGGGGTGGGGGTTCTATGTCAGAAGAAGAGCCTGTTATTAGAAGCAGTAAATGAGTTGATCTGGGTTACAGTAATACAATAGCAAGGAAAGTTAAGTCTTAATGAGTTACTTTGTCCAAAAGCATATCCTTACCTAACCTGAAGCCTCGTTACAAGCCTTAAAAAGACTTATTTGATCCTAGCGAGTCGACTTTGAGGAGGTGTCGTATGGCTAGGGCAAGCCTATGGGTATTTTGGACTATAGTAGTAACTTGTTTAATGAGAGTGAGAGTTTAGATTACGTTCACATCGTGTGATGAGTGGTGAATTTCATTATTGTGAGGGCAACTGGAGTTTCACTGAATTTTGCTATTCTCTAGGGGATGTAACATCCATGTTTGTATGCTGAATTATGATCAATGCCGGGTGTACACCCTGATGTGTTGAATTCATGTAAGTGAAATGATGGGTGAATAGTTGCATCAAAATGTTTCAGTGGTTGGTTGCAGGTCATTTTATTGTTTATGTTCGCAATAAGGTGCTGAGTTGCTTGAGGACAAACAATTATCTTAAGTTGACTGTGTTGATGTTTTGGCTTTTGACGAAACATTTGGCACCATCTTCTTGGGAAAATTGTATGTTTTTAAGAAACTGAAGTGGTATTTAATGAGTCTTTTTAGTGTTTCAGGGAAAGGAGTAAATCATAGAAGAAACTTGAAAAAAAGTAGCAATAAAAGGAATTTGATGGTCAAAATGGTGGACCGTCAGACTTCCGAAGGACCACCAAGTGTGCCGTCAAGCCTTATCCAGAACATGGCATCCTGAAGGACTCAGTGACAGACTAAATGGTGGACCGTCAGTATTGCAACGGACCACCAAGTGTGCCGTCAGACCTTATACAGAAGCCACTCTTCGGAAGGACTCCGTGACGGTCCAAATAGTGGACGGTCTGTATTGAGATAGACCACCAAGTGTGTCGTCAGACCTTATTTAGAATCCACTCTTCGAAAGGACTCAGTGATGGAAAAATGGTGGACCATCAGTCGTATGACAGACCACCAGTTGGATTGTCAGACCTTATCCAAAAATAATTTCTCATAAAGAGTCAGTGACAGACCAGATGGTGGACCGTCATACTTTTGACGGACCATCACTTTGGTCGTCAAATTGGACGCTACTTTTCTGATGTTAAATTTTAAATCCCTTTTTTATCTGGGAACATATAAATACCAAATATTAGGGTTAGTGGGAGAGATCCTTTTATTATTTTTTTTAACAAGTTTATCATCCACGAAAACTTTTTGAATCTAGTACTTTGGAGATTGAATTATATCTTTGGAGAAAGTTAATCATTCAATTCTTTATTGAAGATTCAAGAACTGATTCTTGAGAGTTTTATAAGTGAACTCTATTTCTACTTATGAATAATTCAAGAATTATTTTTCCTTCCTCTATGGAATTTTGTGGCTAAGTTCCCATAACTAGGGTTATGGGATCCTTAATATGAATAGCATAAATAGGTTGTGAATCAACTTGAGTTCCATGAATAACTGATTTTGTATAAGCCTTTCTTCAATCTAATGGCTTTTCTTTGTTGCAAACTAGAAAAGTGAGCCCAAGAACTTGACTTGTTTTAAAGGAAAGTTTTTGTTGGGAAAAAGAAGTATTTACATAAATTTTAAGGGTTTTAACCTTTAGATTAATGGAAAATGCCCTAATAGGATAGCTTACATAAGAAAATGGTTGAAAGAACAACGTATCCTTTGAGTTTGGGAGAATTAGAGGACAATCTATCCACTTAGGTTGAGAAACTAGGGGATAAAAAATGGGATTCAACCCTTCTTGCAATTGAAATTGCTAAATGGAACTCTTAAGTGATTCACAACCCTAGCTGTGCTAGAATTTTGGTAACCATAGGCCTGGTTTGTTTAATCTTATTTAACTTACTAATTACATAGAGAATAATTGCTTGGAATACTCTTGTTGTAATTAATTAATATATAATTTACAAATCAAAACCCCTTTACTCAGGAACCTCTGATCAACAGTCCAGTAACGATTATAAGACTTAGTCAACACAGTATTCCCTATGGGATTCGATACCCAACCTAGTTGGGTTCTATATTTAACAGCGACTGCTTACACTTTCTAACGAGATTTGTAATTTAGGCGTATCACTTACACTTGGTACATATAGTGTAAGTTCGAAAGGTTAGAGGGTTCAGGTCCTATAGAGTGGGAGGAATTTTTCACAACTTTCTTAGACAGATTCTTTCCCTAATAGCTAAGGGAGGAAAAAGTTCTAGAGTTCATTAACCTTAGGCAAGGAAATATGATGGTTAAGGAGTATTCTCTCAGATTTACTCAGCTAGCCAGATATGCCCCTCATGTGGTTGCAGACAACAGGGCTAAGATGAGCAAGTTTGTGTCAGGGGTGAATGATAGCATGGTAAATAAGTGTAGGTCTGTGATGCTGAATAGTGATATGAATTTAGCCAGGCTCACGACTCATTGTCAACAAATAAAGGACCAGAAGATTAGGACTAGGGAGAGGTAGAACAAGAGAGGAAGGTTAGGCAATTTCAGTTTTGCTCAACTAAAATTAGAAAGAGGAAATCGTTCCCAATTTCATCCTAAGCCAGCAATTCCATCTCCTTCCTCTGCCAGTGCCCCAGTTCCAAAATTCATAGATGGAAACAGAGATCGAGCACCAGGCTCTAAGTCTCAGGGAAGTGTCAGCAGTGCCCGAACTAATCCCCTATGTCAGACTTGTGGTCAGAACCATAAGGGTACTTGTAGATAGGCTATAGGATTAGAGAGTGTCCATAGTCAGGTCTACAGGGTCAGCAGAATTGCTCCACAGTCCAGTTCGATCGCCTAAATCAGTAGAGTACCGCTTCCAGTGCTACTAGTAGGCAACGCCCAAATAGAATCTATACTCTTCAGACCCGACAAGATCAGGAAAATTCTCCTGATGTCGTTACTGGTACATTACAGATTTTTCATGTTTATTTTTATGCTTTGCTCGATCCAGGTGCATCCTTGTCTTTTGTTACTCCTTATATAGCAGGCGATTTCGAAATCAGTCCCAAAATTTTAGCAGAATCCTTTTTAGTCTCTACCCCATTAGGTAAAACCATCATAGCTCAACGGGTGTACAAGAACTGCCCGATTATGATATTTCAAAAAGCCACATCGGCTGATTTAGTTGAGTTAGAGATGACTGATTTTGATATCATTCTCGGTATGGATTAGCTTCATTCCTACTATGCCATAGTCGACTGCAGAACTAGGGTAGTTCAATTTCAGTTCCCAAATGAGCCCGTCCTAGAGTGGAAGGGTAGTACTTCTACTTTCAGGGGTCGCTTGTTTTCTACCTTAGGGCAAGGAAAATGATTTCTAAGGGGTGTGTGTATCATCTCATGCATATTAAAGATTCCAGTTCTGAATCTCCTAGTTTTGAATCAGTCATAATTATAAATGAGTATTCAGACGTGTTTTCTAAAGATCTTCCAGGCATTCCTCCTGAAAGGGAAATAAACTTTAGTATTGATCTTCTTCCAGATACTCAACCTATTTTTATTTCTCCATACAAAATGGCACCAGCAGAACTCAGGGATCTGAAAGATCAGTTGAAGGATCTCTTAGGTAAGGGACTCATCAGGCCCAGTGTATCCCCATGGGGTGCACCAGTTTTATTCGTGTGCAGGAAAGGTGGTTCTCTCAGGATGTGTATTAATTACCGTTAGCTCAACAAAGTTAAGGTCAAGAACAAGTATCCTCTTCCCAGAGTAGATGACTTATTTGACCAACTTTAGGGTGCTAATTATTTGTCAAAAATAGACCTCAGATTAGGCTACCATCAGCTTAGAGTTAGAGAATGTGACATCCCAAAGACAGCTTTTCGTACTTGGTATGGTCACTTCGAGTTTCTAGTTATGTCCTTTGGTCTTACTAATGCCCCAGCCACTTTCATGGACTTGATAAACCATGTGTTCAGGCAGTACTTGGACATGTTCATCATAGTCTTCATAGATGATATCTTGGTCTATTCCCGTATAGAGCATGATCATTTAGACCAACTCAGGATTGTTCTTCAGACTCTCAGAGATCACCAGCTTTTGGCCAAATTCAGTAAGTGCGAGTTTTGGCTAAGATAAGTAGCATTCCTTGGCCATATTATTTCCAGTGATAACATTAGAGTAGATCCTCAAAAGATCGAAGTGGTAAGAAATTGCCCTCGCCCTATATCTCCATAAGATATTAGGAGTTTCTTGGATTGGCTAGCTATTACAGATGGTTTGTTGAGGGATTTTCTTCTATTGCATCCCCCATGTCCAGATTGACTCAGAAAAAGGTTAAGATTTAGAGGCATTATCTATAGGGAGTTCATGTAGATGTCTTCACAGATCATAAGAGTCTCCAGTGTATCTTTTCTCAGAAAGATCTCAATCATCATCAGAGAAAGTGGTTAGACCTTTTGAAAAATTATGACATGAGTGTCCTTTACCATCTGGGTAAGGTAAAAGTTGTGGCCGACGCTCTCAGTAGACTCTCCATGGGTAGTGTTTCTCACATTGAGGATAAAAAAAAGAAGATAGCTTAGGAAATCCATCAGTTCGCCAGACTAGGTATTTACTTACTCAATTCTTCAGAGGGTGGTGTATGTGTTCAGAGTAGTTTAGTGTTATCTCTAGTTTTTGAGGTGAAAGAAAAGCAAGACAGGGATCCTAGCCTTGTCAAGCTAAAAGAGTTAGTTTAGAATCAGAGAGTAGAGGTTTTCTCCCAAGGTGGAGATGGGGTTCTTCGTTGTTAGGGTCATCTATGCGTTCCAGGTGTAGATGACTTAAAGTAGAAATTCTTATAGAAGCATATGGTGTGTTATACTCTATTCCTCTAGGGACCACTAAGATGTACCATGACCTATGGGAAATCTATTGGTGGAGTGGGATGAAGAGGGATATTGCAGAGTTTATGGCTAAGTGCTCTACATGTCAGCAAGTTAAGATAAAGCATCAGAAGCCTAGTGAACCTATGCACGAGTTCAACATTTCTACTTAGAAGTGGGAAGAAGTGAACATGGACTTCATTATGGGTTTGCCTCAAACTCGTCATCAGCGCGATTCAGTTTGGGTTATTATAGACAGGATGACCAAGTCAACTCATTTCCTTCGAGTTCATACCTCTTATCAGTTGAAGATTATGCCAAACTCTATATCAGGGAGTTGGTCAGATTATATGGTGTTCCATTATCTATTATTTCAGACAGAGGTACCTAGTTTACCTCACTTCTGGAAAGAATTCCAAAAGGGTCTTGGTACCCAAGTCTATCTTAGTACAACCTTTCATCCTCAGACAGATGGTTAAGTAGAAAGGACTATTCAGACTCTTGAAGATATGCTAAGGGTGTATGCAATTGATTCTAAAGGAAGATGGGATGACCACTTTCCTTTGATTGAGTTTGCATACAACAATAGCTATCATTCTAGTATTAAAATGGCTCCATTCAAGGCTATCTATGAAAGTAGGTGTAGATCTCTAATTGGTTGGTTTAAAGTTAGTGATGCCTCAGTCATAGGTGTCCTGACTTGGTTTTTGACACCTTAGAGAAAGTTCAATTGATCAGACAGAGAATCTGAGCTGCTCAGAGCTGATAGAAGTCTTATTCTGATGATCATAGAAAGGATCTCGAGTTTGAGGTCGATGACTATGTCTATCTCAAGATCTCCCCCATGAATGGAGTGAAGAGGTTCGACAAAAAAGGAAAACTCAGTCTCCGCTATGTCAGTCCTTTCAGGATTCTCAATCATTTAGGAAAGGTCAATTATGAGTTAGAATTGCCTTCAGATTTAGCCTTAGTTCATCCGGTCTTCCATGTATCCTTGCTCAAGAAGTGCGGAGGTGACGTAGCAGTTGTAGTCCCTATTCAAAGCATTGATGTTCAGAATAGTCTCTCTTATGAAGAGATTCCAATCGAAATCTTGGACTATTAGACTCGTCGATTAAGGTTCAAAGAGGTCCCTCTAGTTAAGGATCTTTGGCGAAATCAGTCTGTCGAGGGAGCTACTTGGGAAGAAGAAGGAGATATGTGTTCCAAGTATGCTTACCTCTTCTCCACCAATTCAGATCAAGCTCAAGGTAATAGTTTGCCTTAAGCTTATTCAGTTTCATATTCATATTCCCATTATAAACATGGTATCTACTACCATTTCATACTCTGTCATGCATTCATGTATCAGTTCAGTTATAAAATCATGCATCAGCTATGCATTCTCGTCTTGAGAAACATAGTTTATCAGAACACTCAGTCATGCATTCATGTACCAGTTAGCCATCCATCAGATGTGCATGAGTTCAGTATATTTAGCATATCAGTCAGGAAGTCATGTCTCTGTCACTCATGTTCAATTCAAGTTCATTTATTATTTTCCCTTTTAGTCAATCTTATTCGAGGACGAATGTTCTCAAGGGGGAGATATTGTAATACCCATGCATATTCCTATCTAGAAATCATCTCAAGGATGCTAATACTTACTTTGAAATATAAGTCTATTTTTTTACCCATGGGAAATTGAGTTAGCTTTCTAACGATACCAATTTTGTCCAAATTCGATACCAGACGAGGAAGTTATGGATGTTTTACTTAGAACTGACTGAAACGCCAGGTGCGACGTCCAAGTTGACAGACTGCCAAACAAGTGACGGACCTCCAATTTTACCATCACAACCGACGCAGTAGGGCCACGTTCTAGATAAGGATTGATGGACGAGTTGATGGACCATCAGATTTTTGACAGACCGTCATCCAGACCGTCAACTCTTATCTAATAAACCCTATTTTTGGTCCACTTACGACGGTCGAAATGACGGACCGTCAAGTTCCTGAAGGACCGTCAGTCGGGTCGTCACACGGCATGTTTAGTTTACTTCCAAGGTGTTTTAACAGGGGTATTTTGGTCACTTACCACTCGCCTATATATATACCCAGATGAGTTCGAATTCAGCCATTTTGCTAATTATTATTTCACAAACAAAAACTAGGGTTTTTCTCTAAATTTAATCTCCAAGAACAAGACCCAATCTTCTTGAAATATTAAGGATTTCAAATCCTTCAAGTTAAAAAAATCATCAAGAACCTTGAGTCAGGTATGCGTAGTGTTCATCTATGGATCCATTTCGTTCATAGAGCTCAAGAACCATGTTTTAAATATTTTGTGATGGTCTTGTTGTGATATGAGTATGTACATGTTGATGATTGTTTTTTAAGTTTCAAGATGATATCTAAAGATGTTTTCATGAAGTATATGTGTTTGTTAGTTGAAACCAATGATCCTTATGTGGCTTAATATGGTGAAATTCATGAACACACTTAATCTAAAAAAATGCATGCAGTGTTTGAAAATATGCCTAGGATGATAGAATTCATGTCCCATGATTTAATAGTGCTTAAATGACAAGTCCATACTCAATGCTTTACGATTTTCCATGAATTCCATGTGAGTGATATACGTTGTTGTTGTGAACTAGATTGACCTTGATATTGAAGCTATGCAAGTATATATATGTTGTATGAATTTCCGTTCCATTTATAATATGTTGAGAACTATGCTTAGTGTGAAATCCCCTACTCATGATATGGTAAATTATGGACTCTACTCTTACGATAAAGTCAGTTATGTGTGTCAGTTTCCTTCCATTAAGTCCTGGGGGTACTTGTACCCAAAAAATTATAGTTGTGTGCCTAGAGCCAAATCATGATATCACGATAATCTCAGTCAAGCCATGATCTATAGAACTCAGTCGGACATGTAACTCAGGAAACCTCAGAAATCTCATGATCTCAGTTAATTCTCAAATAGTAGTACTAATCCGTCAGTCAACGGAAGTCAATTACTCAGTCCATGTACCATCAATTAAATCACTTTCAGTCTCTTCAGATGGGAGTGGAATTTAGCACCGAGTGAACCCAAGGATGGAAACTCACCTGCTAGTTTAGAGTGTGATTCTTAGTAATCATCCTTGTGTTCCAGAACTACGTAGCCAGCGTAGGTTGAGACATATTAACCTGTCAGATTAAGGTTAATGAAGTGGCTTAATCCGTTAGTTTAGGGTTCCAACCATTCTCATTTTGAGCACCTGCTAGCTAAGGATCACTCACAGCTGTCCTTAATAGTGGTGCAGTATTGACACTCTTCCAGTCAGAGAAGAGATTGGACCCCAACTTAGCTATATGTGTTGTTAGGGCATGTCGGTCAAACAAATACCTCCCACAATATCAGTCCTAGTTTCAGTAAAAAAACTTAGATAGTTCTTCAGATTTTAGTAGATCAGGACTGTCAGATACAGTTAATTCAGTTATAGAACGGAACATAGATAGTTCTATTAGATTCAGGATTGTCAGACACAGTCATCTATGTTATCAGAATTCTAGTATTTGTTATGCTAGATATTGGTAGATCATGTCTTATTGTCCAGATCTAGATATCACAAAATCATGATCTTAGTTACTATGTATGCATGTTTGCACTCTTACGTTCATATCAGTCAGTCAGTTAGCATCATTCGTGCATGTAAACCCTTTTGCATTTAGCCTACCTCACTAGTTGTACTGATGTATTTGTGCTATGGTTCCTTCTTTCATATTACACCAAAGGTTCACAAATACGAGATCCAGATCAGCAGTAGCAGTAGAATTCCAATTAGTATCGTCATACAAACTTCATTATCTAGCTAATATCATCATGCCGTGTCATCTACTCATCTAATTGGGACTCGAACCCATAAAACTAACCAAACAAACATGGCTCTAATTCCACCATTTATTCATGGACACCAAGTCCTTTCAAGGAAAACATGCATACTTCATTATCCTTTTTATGCTAATGTATTATTACAAGTGGGTAAACCAAACTATGTGACAAAAGCCATTTTTCATTGACAATTTCACAAACATGTTGAGGGCATACAATTTCCAAAAATCATAATCAAGGAAAAATCATCAAGTTAGGGTTTAACAATCGCCCCTCAGTTTAATAACCATTCCCATGCACCCAAAAGTTCAAAACCATATTTAACATGAAACCTATGGTAAAAAATTGTTAAACACTAAGCATTCAAAACCCTCAACCTTTGTTCTAAAACCAACATAAATATCTCATTAAAGATACTTTAAAACATATGCTTTTAACAAAATTATCTATGAAAGAAGAGTAGCATACCTGGAATATTCACAATTATAGAGAACAAACCTTAAATTGAACCTGGGATGCTAAACCTTGAGAAAACCCCACTTGCTTAGCTTGAATGTTAAAGAGAAGAAGATATGTTTTATTGTGTTATTGGTGGGAATAAATTCCTAATAGGGTTTATAGGTCATGGGTTGTGTTTAGGGAAAGAGAGAAATGTCTAAAATACCCTTATTAAAAGATGAAAATTAAACCGCCAGTCGTTATGAGTGACATTACGACTCTTAGGGTCACCATAGGACTCGAACCCTTCAGTCGTAGTAAAACCAGAACCCCCTTGGGCTCTTCACTGTGAACCCTACGACTTGCACCTTACGTTTTTAATAAGACACATAACTCGTAGGGTCAAACGTTTATTAGATGCACTCTGCTGGACACATTATAAAATACCCTCTTTATGTCTTCTAAGGAGTCTATAAAACTCATTAAGTCCAGTTGTTGTGAAAGATGTGACTTAAGAAAATCCTTCTAGGCTCATAATGACTTGGTCTTATGACATATAAAGACACTTTAATACCCGCCAGATGATTTGTTTCCTGGGAAGAAAACTCAGAACTCAAAAAATTTTCAAGGGCCAAAATTCGAGGTGTTTAAATTCTCCCCCACATGGCGCATTCTACACTCTAATTATTAGTCAAGGTAATTACAAGAACCTTTCCACAAATATTTCAACTATGAATACAACACTCCACCATTTCAACCTCCTAACTCCCCTGCGCAACACAAAACTACGAGACCTGAATATTTTCTACATCTCCTTCCCATGTTAAAGTGTAACTCGGAGTTAAAATTACTAGTGTAAGACGTAGGTCCCTATACTTTACACCATTGAAATAGTACTACTCGATTTTATTAAAATAATGAAGTAACCTCAAGTCTTAATCAAGGACTACTAAGCACAAAACAAAATTGTTTGTGTATCTATCAATCATATAATTCAAGCCAGGCATTCTAACCTCTCTTTTTGGATTTCCCACTCGAAACAAGAAACTTTAATCACTATTGCGATGGATTTCACCACATCTCTTCTTCTTAACTATTTCACATAATAAATGTTCATCTTATTCATCCATCTTTATCAATAATTTTTGCTTGAGTTGTCACTCTAAATTTTTTTATAATAAAGAACATCCACTCCCTTATCCCAAAGATTTCTACGCTTCTATAGCCACTACCATATAAACATAAAAAAGGTCACCAAGGAACTAGAGTACATGCTTTAATGGTGATGGGGTTACTTCTCAATTTTGACTCCTACATGTTGTACTACTCAAGGTGAGACCTGCGAAATAAGAGACGGTACAATAGGTATGATGTACTTTATAGAAACCACCTAGGTTATAAATGGAGGGTAGCTCTGACATAAACATACCAAAGAACGTGTCCTTTGGACTGGGCACCCAGAGAAACACAACTGCATATATCATGGGTAACATAAAATAAACCTAAGATCGATATTAACAAAACAAGGCGAGGATTTTTGCTTGTAACAACTATTTATTAGAACTAAACATAACGTGAGACATGAATGTATGGATCATGAGCATCATGACATAGAGCTTGAGCACTAGGAAGCTCGGATTTTTGAGAACCATTATTGCCTTCGGTTTAGAAGATGAGTATGGACATACGCAACATGTAAAATGTAGCTTTAGGCATAAGCATTATTAAAATATGTATGAAAATAGTAGAGTTCCCTCTTAAAATAAATAGTAGGGTATTGCTAGAAAAGAGTAAATTCACCCTAACTCTCCCTTGAATCCCACGAGGGAGAAAATTTAAGATTATCGCTCGATCTCCATCTTACTACACATATATGAAAAACACTCCACTCAAAGGGGTATAACAATATACATGAGCTAGGGACACTTGGCTCCCTTATACTTAAACCTCATATATACAGATACTATATAGGGTTCAACATATTTTTACAAACTCCATATCCTAATCTATGAAATGACTTAGACCCCAATCTATCAGTTCAACCTGGACCTCCGACCTATATGCCATAACATTCCCACTCTAGTATTCCCTAAGTCATCAACCTCATCTCTTCTGCATACCCATCAAGCCTACAAGTTTACTCCCGCAAATCTCGCATCACTATGCTCGAGCTGACAAATATATTTCACTAACATTAGCATCTAAGGTTAAAACTTAGTGTATATAAACCATTATGGACTACTAACAGAGTACCCTAAAGAAAATATATATATGGTCCACCTCACATAGAGGTCACCCTAAATTCATTATTAACCCGCCGATAACCTAAACACATTAAGAGAAAACCATCCTCCTCATGTACAAAGAATGAAAGAAGTTTATAGAGAAACTTTAGCGAGCACAAAACCTTATCATGATATCTTTTCAATAGATCTTTAATTTTTTCAACACGATTAGAGCCATTCTGTAAGAAGGGATAGATATAGGAAGAGTGTTCAAAAGAAGATCAATCCTAAAAGTTCACTCTTCCATCGGGAGAAACCCACAGAAGATAATCAGGGAACACCTCAGAATATTCACAGACCACAAAGACAATCTGCAGAGTAGGACCTTCTGATCTAAAATCCTTAGCATGCACTAGATGGTATAGGCATTTTTTTGGAGATCAATTTTTGGGCTTTAAGATATAAAATGAACCTTTCCTTAGGAACTAGGGAACTACCTTCCCATTCATTCACTGGCTTATTTGGGAAATGGAAACTGACGCTATTGGTTCAAAAATAAATGCAACTAATCCATCCCTAAAATCACATCAAAGTCTACCATGTCCAATTCTATTACATTGACTAAGGTCTCCCTACTATGGACCGATATCACACAACCCCAATGGACTATTCTCGCCATAATGGAGTCACACACTAAGTAGGACACCTAAAAAGGATTTGGAATACACTCAAGATCAAATCCAAAATGAATAGCCACAACAAGTGTCACATAAGAGAATGTAGACCCCTAATCAAGGAAGAAATACACATCATAATAAAAGAGTTGTAATATACCAGCAAAGACCTCTGGTGATGCCTAAGAATTATTATGGGTTAAAACAGTATAAAGACTATTACGAATAGTATCGGTATCAAAAGTAACACCCTTTGGTAAGAAACCAAAAAGCTAGCAACTATAATCTCCAGTAGAAACATAGACTGAAGTATAATGTCACTGTATATGACCAGTTTGACAACACTTGAAGCATTGATTATTCTTCTTATGACAAAATAATAGATATCCTTGACCATAGAACCAGCAAGGAGGGTAGGGTGGGACTAACCAAGATACACTAGATTGATATTGGGAATCCTGTGCCCCAATCCTAAACCCTTTTAAAAATAATGATCATCGAAAGGCTTTGTATAAGGGGACCTAGCATATGGATATAAATTAAAATTTTCCTTTCCCCTTCCCTTATTCAAGAATCTCCCATATCTACCTCCAATGTTATGACCCCCACCCCTGCTATGAATACCTGAACAACATGTTCTTTCTCTTCTCTATCTTAGCCTGATTCCTTATCCCACCAATAAAACCAAAAAAGCATAATAGAGTGACCACTATCTGGGTCAACATAATAATAGAACAACAAATTTCATCATTGGACACTTTCCTAAGGTATCCGAGTAGGACTTATGGGAACTGGTGGAACTCAAAAAAGGGTAATCAGAAGTAGCAACCCTCGAGTGTATACCCCAAAGGGCAATCAAGTAGGACTAGTTTCGTCCACATTATCCTTAGATGAGACAGAAGAGTTTCCACGAGCATAAAACTTTCTGGGAGGCATGATAAAAAAAGTGAACGTACAGGAATTTGAGAAGATTTCATGACCATAGACTATATATCCCAAATAATAGATCACAAGAAAGGGAAACATTCCTTAATGCCTAGTAGCCTCTCCGTTATAAGTGCGGCGTGCTAAACACCGATAAAAGAGACTCTACTTGAAAAGGCTTTATGAACACCTAATTGACCATAAACCTATTCTCTAATACCAGTTTGTCATAACCCAAACTAGGAACTGGCCATGATATGTATCTTAAGTTTGTCGAGTATCGGATATCACCTCCTTACATCTAACAAACCAACATAATATCCCTAATGTCAGATTAATTATCTATAATCTATCATCAAAAAACTAGCAAAATAACCTACAACACTAAGCCCATAGTAATCCAACCAAGACTTCAAATCAAAGGATCAAAACTGAATACCAATAAAGTGTTGAGACATGTACCCAACTATTGCCCAAATAAGTATAAGAAATTTGAGACAAAAGAGAATAAAACATGAAATGTAGATATTCATTTCATGAAAGCTCACCACTTCAATGTGAACTCAAAAATTGACCCCGACTCTAAATCACCGTGTAGAAGAAGTAGAAATATGGACAATTCCTGCATTATGTAGGGATACAGGATGCAAAAAAAGTTAGCGGGGTGAACTATAGCATGTAACTCAGGGATAAGGATAACATAATGACATGATCAATAGTTTCAAACTCTTTCAAAATCAAATGCTCATAATCAAACGTATATACCCATACATATATTTATATATCTATATATCTATAAAAATCATATCATGAGATAGGGAACAATATTTAACATGCACCTTAAAACTTAAACCTGGAATATATATCTCAACCATCATATAATGGTACCCACAGGATATATGGGCCCTAAATCTCAACCCATGGTCGGGCCCGAGTCGGTGTAGCCACATGAGCTAGAAAAGATCATATATATTTGCATGGGTGACTCAAACCCTCCAATCATATACTAGGGTACCATAAGAACCCGATCATGAAATATAATATAGGGGACGCAAAACCTCAAATCAAAATAATTACAATAAGGTGGACTCATACCACGTGGTCACAAGTAAGGGGACTCAAAATCCACAATCATTAACGACCCTTACATCAGCTAGCATGGTCTCCAGTTTAGGACACTTGGACCTCGACTATCATGACTAAGCTTCACAACCCTCTGTTAATGCCTAATTAAAAATATTTATCACAACTTCCCATTTTCATTAAACTAATTGTACTCCAAGGCATCCCGTTAGTATCAACTTATCAGCCTCTCTTGCATGGAAATATCTTTCCATGTCATCTACTCAACTAACTAGGACTTGAACCCACCTAATCAATCGAACCCACAAGGTTCCAATACCACTATTTATACATGGGCACCAAGGCATTTCAAGGAAAACATGCATACTTAATTTACTGTTTATACCAATGCATTATCAAAAGTGGGTAAACTAAAATATGTGACAGAAGCCATTTTTTATAGATAATTTTACCAATATGTTGAGGGCATACAATTTCCAAAACCATAATAAAGGCAAAATCATCATATTGGGGATTAACTATGAGCCTACGGTTTAAACACCATTCCAATGCACCCATAAGTTAAAAAACATATATATAACATGTATGAACAGAATTAACACATGGAAAAATATTGTTCAACAATAAGCATTCAAAACCATCAACCCTTATTCTAAAACCAACATCAATATCGAATAAACAATACTTTAAAACATATGCTTTTAATAAATTAACAATGAGGGAAGAGTAGCATCCCTAAAAGATTCATAATTATTGAGAAGACAAATTTAATTGAATACAAGATGCTCAAATATGAGGAAACCCTAGCTTGCATAGCTTGAGAGAATTTGAGAGAGAAGAGGATATATTTTTAACAAGTTAGGGTAGGAATAAAGACTCAGTAGTGTTTATAGGTCGTGGGTTATGTTTAGGGAAAGAGGTAAATATCTAAAATACCCTGATTAAGAGAAGGAAATTAAATTGTCGGTCATTACAATTGACCTTACGACTAATAGGGTCACCCTAAAACTCGAATCCACGAGTCGTAGCCATACCAGTACCCCTTTGGGATCTTCACTATGAACTCTATGATTGACACCCTATGTATCATAATGAGACACTACATCTCATAGGGTGAAGTTGTAGTTTCAATAGTTTTAATAGAGGTACTACACGTAACGCACTAAAAAATACCCTCCTTACGACTCATTATGAGTCTATACAATTTATTAAGTCCGGTCATTATCAAAGCAATGACTAGGAAAATACTTCTAGGCTCATTATGATAGGGTCCTATGAACCGTAAAAACAAATCTGACTCATTAGGTGAGTCGCTGCTAGGGTAGAAAGCATAGGACTTAGAAACTTTTTAAGGTCCAAAATTTAGGGTGTTTCAAGAAACCACTCTAGGATTTCAGATGATAGTGAAAAGTAGGGCTTTTCAGAACAAAGAAAGCTTAAGGAAAAAATTAGGGGAAAATGGTCAATGTCATAAATGTGGAAAGCTTGGTCATTATATTAAAAAATGTGTACTTCTTATATGACACTTAAATGTGTTTACCAAGTTTGCTTTAGAAATGGTCCAATGAAGGGACTAGGTTTATGATAAGCTTAAAAAAATGAAGACACTTGTCCAGATAGTAAAGCAAGCTCTAGTTTCCCGGGGAGACAATTCAAGCAAATTTGATGAAGAAGTGAAAGGTGACGACACATCCTTTTTTCAATTTTGAAGATGAGGAAACACGATATATTTTCTTTAGAGTTTTATGATTAATCTAAAGATGAAGCAGATGAGGTAAGTTTTTTATGTTAATAAAATTTGAGGAACTACTCCAAAAAAGTAATTACGATATTTAGCTTATGTCTTTATTGATGTGTTTCATAATCATTCTAGTGAAAAAGAGGTTTAAGCTAGTGAACTAAATACTATTGAAATAGAAAATCTTTCCTGTCCTCATGAAACTTTGAGCTTGAAGTAGAAATTACAAAGATCAAGGATGAAAATAAATGTTAGTGAAAAACTCAAAAGGATATCGGGCAATATGGTTGTAACTGATACTTTGGAAAGTCCCAAAGAAATGATTAAAAAATCAGTCTAGACCATGATTCCTTTCTTGAATGAAATAAGGAGCTGGAAAAAATCCCTTTATAGGACTACTTCATCAGAGATCCTTACTGAGTTGAGCATCATGAAGTCAAACTTCAAAGAAGGAATTGGTTTTGAGAAAGATTATACTTCATCCAGTAATCAAAATGAGTTTGTATTTAATTAAAATACAAGGTTATGCATTCATTATTGAAAGGATGCTAACTAAATGGAAAGTTTTTAGGCCATTCTCAAATCAAAAAGATAAAATTTTAAGTTTGCTCTAGTTATCTGAGGCTCCAAGTGACAATTATCTTTATAAAAAAATATAAATCCCCCTTGCATGGGCAAGAAGAAATCTTATCAATCCATTTACACACTCTAAGGGGGCCAAACTCATATGGGTCCTATGCTTTAAGAATGATTATGCATGTGAAATTGTTAGGGAGCAGTCAACCAGATAAAAATTCATTAATGAACACTAATTGCTCAAGATATAAAGATTATATGATATAATTTTGCACCAGTATCGATCTACTAAACTGGCTATGAAAATAGGGCAGTTAAAGGATGAAAAATATTTCACAGCACTTAATTCAATCCATGTACCTCTGCAAGTACAAATATATGAGGAACATAATTTTTAACAAAAACAAGGAGAATGCTTTTCAACAATATGATGGACAAGAAAACAATAAGGAACGTGTATCCTATACATGTTAGTATTATTGTCTTACATTTAGAAAATAAAACTACACAAAAGTGACAGGACATAATAGGAATATTCTTGTCTTACATCTAAAAAAGAAGACTATGCACATGTTTTAGGTCATATCAGTGTTCTTATCTATTACCTAAAGGTGTTTTCTTTTCTTATTTTAACAGGAATTCAATACCTAATCATGAAAAGACACATTTCTTAACCCTTCTTAAAATTAATCTT
The DNA here is from genome assembly GCF_002878395.1 of Capsicum annuum. Classification (NCBI taxonomy): domain Eukaryota; kingdom Viridiplantae; phylum Streptophyta; class Magnoliopsida; order Solanales; family Solanaceae; genus Capsicum; species Capsicum annuum. Next base: position 139,191,403 of record NC_061114.1, on the reverse strand, counting down.
GATTGTTCACTTAGATTGAATTCTTTTCTTATTAACATAGATATCCTATAACCTTTTTGTTACTTAATAAATATCCTCCTTATAATCTGTATTCATCTTTATGTATCCAAGTTGCTTCTTCAAATTTTTATCTCTTAGAAATATCCTCTAATTACGACATCTAAACTATGTAATTTGTACCTTCTTGTATCTCTATATCCTCAATCATCTCTATTAGTGAAATTCCAACTACCCAAATGCCCTTACCCACTAAAAATCTAAAATTCTTCACCCTTATAATACGAATATACTTAAACTTACATTACTAATGAAAGAGATACTTCAATATCCTCTCATGAAGATGAAATAGTGCCTTTTGACTCATTTAAACAAGGCTGTGAAAACATCTAAAAATATGGAAAAAGTCTCAAATAATTAACAAGGAACTAAAGCTTCAAAATAAAACATAGAATTCAATGTACATATGAGGAAGGGCACTCTAAAAAATATTAATTCTCTTCCTATAACGACTCAAGTATTAGAACCTGGTAATCCTTTGGGCCCCTCTAATATTTGTGCTACTAAAGTTGAAATTATTCAAGATAAAGGTCAATATGAAGAGGGAGTGGGAGTTTGTTCAGGGACCAGCTAGATTCCTTTCTAAGAAACTCAATTAGTTGAAGAATTTGCCAGTGTCATTGTCCTAAATAAGTAAAAAGGAATGCTTTCTAACCCTAAGTTTACTCCAATTGAACCTAGAGAAAATAATTCTTTTCCTATTACTCTTAATGTATTTTATCAAGTAAAGTATCTGTATGGAGATATCAAGGAATTTTTCAATAATCATAAACCCTAAATTATGAAAAGGGAACTAAACTGGAGAACATGGTAAACTTTAAGACTCGACAGGTATAAAGGGATCTATTGATTAAATACCGCATACCTGGAGATGTAAACTTTGAATAATTCATTAATATTGGATGCCTTAAGAGGATAAAACCTAACTCTGCCTTTGGAAAAGAAATCACCTCTTTTCTCTACTTAAAAACTATGTGTTAGATTTTTTCTAGGTAATATGGTATTACGGTAATATTAATCCCAGTTATCTTCCTTGAAATATATTAACGATGTAGTTTTGATATTAATATTATTGTAAAAGATTCATATGCCTCTTTAAAATTCATAATTGGAAACTGCTGGGAGGGACGTACGAGACCTTCCCACAATTGTCGAACCAACCTATTATCATAAATTGTACTCATATTTTTGATATGAATGAGAAATATTTGAACATTAAAAGTCTATTATTGGTATGATAGTGCAATCTACCCATAGTCATACCTTGGTTTGGTAGGTTTGAAGGTTAAATAAAGAGAATTTGTGGGATTTACGATTATGCCTAGAATAGTGGTTCCAAAGAATGATCATGATTTCCTCTCATTGTAGGAACATATACTTGATAACTTTCAGATGTTGTGGTTGTATCAATCATAATAGGCCATTATACGATTGTCCTATGTAACCACGATCGTGGTTTGACTCGTGATATCTCACTGCTCTGCAGTGTTTCAATAAAAAAGCCATAACTTTTTACCCCTATGTCTGGTTAAGGTGAAATTAGATGCGTTAGTAAAATAATTGAAATACCTATCATTTTCTAGTTCTTGCGATAAAATATAAATTGGAATTTTTATGTTAGTATAAATTGAAGGTGATTATTTATGAAGGAATTAATTGGTAAAGAGTTGTTTTGACTTTGTTAAGGGCTAAGAGGTTCTTAAGACCTTGTTACATGGCCAAATTCTTTATCCTACTATTAAAACTTGATTTTTAATCCTACATGTACCTAAAGTATGGTCTAGTCTTGGATTTTTTTGGGGTATTACACCTCGGAGGAATTTTAAGGTTGTTGTGTTAATCCTTTGGAGAAATGGAGAAAACTGGAGTTAACGCCTAAATTTTTCTTAAAAATTGAGTAAAAAGTCCATATAAAATTGGTCTTTTATGGATCCTTTTTAACACTTAAATAGGCCCTCTTTAAACACCTTTTTTTTAATCTCTATTCTAAGCTATAAATGGGTCAAATAGGTGATGCACCTACTTGGTTATTTCAAGTTCCTCAAAATCTCAATGGAGGTAATACACCTACAACTTAGTTTGGCATAACATCATTGGGCCTTGGGAGATTTGATTGTTGGGCTCCTTTATCATTTTTATTTTATTTTACTTTGTTTGGTCATCAAATGTGTCCATTAATATAGGGGTAAAGTTTATCCATTAGCCTTGGCCCCTTCTACTAGATCCGTATAGTTCAAGTAGTTGATACATCTTCTATCTTAGTTCAAGTACTTATTCTCAAAACCATTTTCCAAGACTTATGAATATAAGTCAATAAAATGTAGGAAAAAAGTTCAAAAATTACCTCTTTACTTTCATTAATTGGCTAACTTTACACTCTGTCATACTATTAGGCTATATTTACCCTTTCTTTCTTCAAACTTTTAATTTATTACCCTATATTTTTTATAGAAAACCCCAAATTAAAAGATAATACCTACTACCCCAATTTGACCTACTCTAACCCAATTAAAGAAACACAACCAAGATAAATACCCGCTCCTGTTATGAGACAAATAGCCATTTATGATTTTGAAGACATCATTGGATGCCAATACATAATGACACAAGACTTGCCCACATAGAGGACACAATAATATGCATGGAGGGCTCGTTTTTAGCAAGACATAAAGCAAACCCGTGCGTGGAAGATTGCATGGGGGTTGACTTTCGATGCCAAATTGAGTCTACAAGTGTTGAAGCATGACACTATGGTTTTGGAGCATTGAAGAAACACCCTTCATTTAGGAAGTTTTTAACATATTAGGGTAGGAATAAAGACTCAGTAGTGTTTATAGGTCATGGGTTATGTTTAGGGAAAGAGGAAATATCTAAAATACCTTGATTAAAAGAAAGAAATTAAATTGCCAGTCATTACAATTGACCATACGACTAATAGGTTCACCCTACGACACGAATCCATGAGTCGTAGACATACCAGTACCCGCTTTGGGATCTTCACTATGAACTCTATGATTGACACCCTATGTCTAATAATGAGACACTACGTCTCATAGGGTGAAGTCGTAGTTTCAATAGTTTTAATAGAGGTACTACACTTAACACATTACAAAATACACTCCTTACGACTCATTATGAGTCTATACAATTTATTAAGTCTGGTCATTATATAAGAAGTGACTAGGTAAATACTTCTAGGCTCATTATTATAGGGTTCTATGACCCGTAAAGACAAATTATGAATCATTAGGTGAGTCACTGCTAGGGCAAAAAGCATAGAACTTAGAAACTCTTTAAGAACCAAAATTCAGGGTGTTTCAAGTAATCACTCTAGGATTTCAAATGATAGTGAGAAGTAGGGCTCTTCAAAACAAAGAAACCTTAAGGAAAAATTTAGGGGAAAATGATCACTGTCATAAATATGGAAAGCTTGGTCATCACATTAAAGAATGTGTACTTCTTATATGTCACTTCAATGTGTTTACCAAGTTTGCTTTAGAAATGTTCCAATGAAGGGACTAGGTTTACGATAAGCTTAAGAAAAGAAAGACACTTGGCAAGATAGTAAAGCAAGCTCTAGCTTCCCTGGGAGACAATTCAAGCAAATTTGATGAAGAAGTGAAAGGTGATGACACATTCTTTTTACCCTTTGAAGATGAGGAAACAAGATATATTTTCTTTAGGATTTAATGACTAATCTAATGATGAAGCAGTTGAGGTAATTTTTTTATGTTAATAAAATTTGAGGAACTACTCCAAAAAAGTAATTACGATATTTAGCGTATGTCTTTATTGATGTGTTTCATAATCATTCTAGTGAAAAAGAGGTTTTAGCTAGTGAACTAATAACTATTGAAATAGAAAAAATTTCCTATCCTCATGAAACTTTGAGCTTGAAGTAGAAATTACAAAGATCAAGGATGAAAATAAATGTAAGTGAAAAACCTAAAAAGATATCAGGCAATATGGTTATAACTGATACTTTGGAAAGTCCCAAAGAAATGATTAAAAAAGTCAGTCTAGACCATGATTCCTTTCATGAATGAAATAAGGAGCTGGAAAAATCCCTTTGTAGGACTACTTCATCAAAGATCCTTACTGAGTTGAGCAGCATGAAGTCAACTTCAAAGAAGGAATTGGTTTTAAGAAAGATTATACTTCATCCTGTAATCAAAATGAGTTTTTATTTAATTAAAATACAAGGTTATGCATTCATTATTGAAAGGATGCTAACTAAATGGAAAGTTTTTAGGCCATTCTCATATCATAAATATAAAATTTTAAGTTTGCTTAAGTTATCTTAGGCTCTAGGGGATAATAGGCTTTATAAGAAAATATAAATCCCCCTTGCATGGGCAAGAAGAAATCTTATCAATCCATTTGAACACTCTAAGGGGGCCAAACTCATGTGGGTCGTATGCTTTATGAATGATTATGCATGTGAAATTGATAAGGAGAAGTCAACAAGATGAAAATTCATTAATGAACAATAATTGCTCAAGATATAAAGATTATATGACATAATTTTGCACCAGTATTTCTCTATTAAATTGGCTATTAAAATAGGACAGTTAAAGGATTGAAAACATTTCCCAGCACTTAATTCAATCCATGTACCTCTGCAAGTACAAATATATGAGGAACATAATTTTTAATAAAAATAAGGAAAATGCTTTTCAACGATATGATGGACAAGAAAACAATAAGGAACACGTATCCTACACATGTTAGTATTCTTGTCTTACATTTAGAAAATAAAACTACACAAAAGTGACAGGACATAATAGGAATATTCTTGTCTTACATTTAGAAAGTAAGACTATACACATGTTCCAGGTCATATCAGTGTTCCTATCTATTACCTAAAGGTGTTTTCTTTTCCCTTTTTAATAGGAATTCATTACCTAATCATGAAAAGACACATTGCTTACCCCCTCTTAAAATTAATCTTGATTGTTCACTCATATTGAATTCTTTTCTTATTATCATAGATCTCCTATAACCTTTTTCTTACTTAATAAATATCCTTCTTATAATCTGTATTCATCTTTATGTATCCAAGTTGCTTCTTTAAATTTTTATCTCTCAGAAATATCCTCTAATTACGACATCTAAACTATGTAATTTGTACCTTCTTATATCCTTATATCCTCAATGATCTCTATAAGTAAAATTCCAACTACCCAAATGCCCTTACCCACTAAAAATCTAAAATTCTTCACCCTTATAATATGAATATACTTAAAATTACATTCCTAATAAAAGAGATGCTTCAATATCCTCTCATGAAGATGGAACAGTGCCTTTTGACTCATTTAAACAAGGTTGTGAAAACATCTAGAAATATGGAAAAAGTCTCACATAATTAACTACGATCTAAAGCTTCAACATAAAACTTAGACTTCAATGTACATATGAGGAAGGGCGCTCTTAAAAATATTAATTCTCTTCCTACAATGGCTCAAGTGTTATGGTAATCCTTAGGGTCCCTCTAACATTTGTGCTACGAAAGTTTAAATTATTCAAGATAAAGGTCAATATAAAGAGGGAGTGGGAGTTTGTTCAAGGACTAGTTAAATTCCTTTCTAAGAAACTCAATTAGTTGAAGAATTTGCCTATGTCATTGTCCTAAATAAGGAAAAGGGAATGCTTTCTAACCCTAAGTTTACTCCAATTGAACCTAGAGAAAATAATTTTTTTCCTATTACTCTTAATGTATTTTATCAAGTAAAGTACGTGTATTGAGATGTCAAGGAATTTTTCAATGTTCATAAACCCTTAATTATGAAGAGGGAACTAAATGGAGAACATGATAAACTTTAAGACTCGATAGGTATAAAGGGATATATTTATTAAATACCAAATACTTGGAGATGTAAACCTTGAACAATTCATTAATATTGGATGCCTTAAGAGGATAAAACCTAACTCTGCCTTTGGAAAAAAATTACCTCTTTTCTCTACTTAAAAACTATGTGTTAGATTTTTTTTAGGTAATAAGGGATTATGGTAATATTAACCCCAGTTATCATCCTTAAAATATGTCAACGATGTATTTTTGATGTTAATATTATTGGTAAATATTCATATGCCCCTTTAAAATTCAAAATTGGAAACTGGTGGAAGGGACGTACGGGACTTTCCCACAATCGTGGAACCAACCTATGATCATAAATTGTACTCATATTTATTACATGAATGAGAAATCTTTGAACATTAAAAGTCTAGTATTGGTATGATAGTGCGATCTACCTATAGTTATACCTTGGTTTGGTTGGTTTGAAGGTTAAATCAAAAGCATTTGTGGGATTTATGATCGTTCCTAGTATAGTGGTTCCAAAGAATGATCATGATTTTCTCTCATTGTAGGAACATATACTTGATAACTTTCAGATGTTGTGGTTGTATCAATCATAATATACCATTATACGATTGTCTTATGTAACCACGATCGTGGTTTGACTCATGATATCTCACTGCTCTGTAGTGTTTCAATAAAAAGCCATAACTTTTTACCACTATGTCAGGTTAAGGTGAAATTAGATGAGTTAGCAAGATAATTCAAATACCTATCATTTTCTGGTTCTCGTGGTAAAGTATAAATTTGAATTTTTATGTTACTATAAATTGAAAGTGATCATTTATGAAGGAATTAATTGGTAAAGGGATGTTTTGACTTTGTTAATGGCTAAGAGGTTCTTGAGACCTTGTTACATGGCCAAATTCCTTATCCTGCAATTAAAACTTGATGTTTAATCCTACATTTACTTAAAGTATGGTCTAGTCTTTTCTTGAATTTTTGGGGTGTTACACCTCGGAGGAATTTTAAGGTTGTTGTGTTAATCCTTGAGAGAAATAGAGAAAACTGGAGTTAAAGCCCAAATTTTTTCTTATAAATTGAGTAAAAAGTCCATATAAAATTGGTCTTATAGATAAACTCCTTTTTTATCTCTATTTGAAGCCATAAATGGGTCAAATAGGTGATGCACCTACTTGGTTATTTCAAGTTGCCCAAAATGTCAATAGAGGTAATACACCTACAACTTAGTTTGGTGTAACGTCATTGGGCCTTAGCAGATTGGATTTTTGGGCTGGTTTATCATTTTAATTTTTTCTACTTTGTTTGGTCATCAAATGATTCCTTTAATATAGGGGTAAAATTTATCTATTAGCCTTGTCCCCTTCAACTGGATCCATATAGTTCAAGTAGTTGATACATCTTCTATCTTAGTTCAAGTACTTATTCTCCAAACCATTTTCCAAGACTTATGAATATAAGTCAATAAAATGTAGGGAAAAGTTCAAAAATTACCCCTTTACTTTCATTAATTGGCCAACTTTACACTCTGTCATACTATTAGGCTATATTTACCCTTTCTTCCATAAAACTTTTAATTTATTACCCAATTTTTTTTTATAGAAAACCCCAAATTAGAAGATAATACTTACTATCCCAATTTGACCCACTCTAACCCAATTAAATAAACACAACCAGGATAAATACCCGCTTCTGTTATGAGCCAAATGGTCATTTATGCTTTTGAAGACATCACTGGATGCCAATGCATAAAGACTCAAGACTTGGCCACTTTGAGGACACAAGAACATGCATGGAGGACCTATTTTTAGCATGACATAAATCAAACCCGTGTATAAGATTGCATGGGGGCTTACTTTCAATGCCAAACTGAGTCCACACGTGTTGAAGCATGACCCAATGGATTTGAAGCATTGAAGAAGCACCCATCATTAAGGGTATTTTTGAAATTATACTTGTTGGAAATACACTCCATGGCCACCCCTTTCATTAGGGGTATTTTTTGCCATTTTCCTATGTAATAAGCTAACTTATAAATAGTCTTATGTTAGGTCATTTGCTCTTTACTTGTTTTTTGATATTGAAAGACATTAAAATTTTTTCTCTCTCTTTGAGAGTATAGTGTAGGGCTTGGAAAAGCCAAGTAGTGTATGGCTTGGAGAAGCCATTTTTGATCTTTTCTTAGAAAGAATAGTTTTAAGGCCGAGTTGATTCCCTTATAGGTCACCGTAAGAGTTTGGTATTGTTATTGCAGGTGTTAAGGATCTTATCATTTGATACACAGTTTGGTTCCTATTTCTTGTAATCTCGTATGTCAAACTATCTATATTACTTTATTACATTCGTTTGTTATCATGTTTCTCTTAGTCTTCATCTCTTTAGGTCATTTTGATATCATTGGTATCAAGAGCCACGTTTAGAATTGTTCCTACAATTGTAAGTCTTGAATTGTTGTTGTTACCTTGAGAAAATAAACACAAAAATAGAGTCAAAAATTTGAAAGTAGAAAAAAATATTGTTCACATTTTAAGGGTTTTTTCAATTTTTAATTCTTGATTTTTATGTGTTGTGTGTGTTTCTAGCATTAGATCCTTGTTCCTAACTCCAAATGAAGTATAAAAAACCAAAAATCTCACAAAAAAGTTATTAATCCCATTTTTGTTTTTGGGCAGAATTTTAAAGCTTAGATCTACTTGGATTTTGTGAGTTTTGTGAGTTTTTAGTGCTAGATCCTTGTTTACTAGAACTTATAAAGTCTAGATCTAATATTTGAGCTAGATCCAGGTTGTTTTCAGTAATCCACCATTGTTGGACTTGATCTTGAAGGTATATGAGGTGGATCCCATTTTTGGATATTATGGTTATGGCGTTTGTGAACGAGTTTTGTGGTATTTGTGCTATTTGTGTTTGGTTTGGGAAAGTATTCAGAGGTCATTTGCCTAGTGGTCAAATGTTGGTCAACTCTTAAATATCTTGTTGTTCTTCATCACCTTCATATCTTGTTCAAGAAGAATATTCAAATATGGGTGTTTGATCTTGAAAAAAAGGAAAGAGAGTGTAGTACTTGTTCAAGGAAATTTCCAAGAACCTTTCTAGTCATCCAAATAAAAGAAAACAACAAAAGGGAAGGAATAATCCAATACAAGAGCAAGTACGATTGAAAGTACAAAGGGGGATGGGGGGGGGGACCAATTCAATTCAAACTTATTTGGAGCTTGAAAAAGGCTCCAAACATTGAATTCCTCCCCCCAAAAATCTATCCTCCTCTTTCTTGATTGAAGATTGTACAAAACACAAAATGAAGAACAAAAAATTTGCAAAATTATCATGCAATCACAAGCTACCAAATCAATACCCTTAGACAACTGAATTTTGAGCTCAAATTTAGATTTCCTAGCTTTTATTCTTGTTTCCTTAGTTACATTTTATTTATTCTATCACTAATTAGCAAACTAGTAACTATCTACTAGGTTGAGATTAGATTAGAGCCCTTTTTTTGTGTTTTCGTTCTCTGTGTGCTTTTCTCATTTTGATTCATTGAAATTCTTTATTTCAAGTTCGTAAGTAGATTTTTCTATTTTTTATATTGAGTTGATCAAACAAGAATCTATTTTGGATGCTAAGTAGTAATTGACACCTTATTAACTACTGAAGTATAAGCAACTTTCAATATTTGCTGCTCCAATTGTGAGGATCAGAAACGTGAGTGTATGCGAGTGTTGTTGAGGATATTTTACTACTAATATTTTTTGTTCACTTTGTAGGTACAAGGTAATATAAGTGTAACATATCTTGGTAGACTCGAATTATTATGACTAAAACAAGGAAGACTATGATTGTAGTAAAGGATTTTATCCCTACAGTGATGTTAGAGATTATGAAGGCTATAAATATAGTGATGATCGAGACATGGGAAGAATTGAAAGTTATGTTTTTGAGGGAGATAATGAGGTGAATAAAGTTCCTAGTGCTTATGGTTATTATGGAGATATAGGGCCTTATGATTATTTTTATGATGAAGTTAGGGCATGTTAGGAGTCTTATACTTTCCACTCCGAACCTAGAATTGGTGCAAGGTATAACCCCTTCCTTCGCAAAGCATATGAGAGCCATGGTGAGAGTGCACGTGTGGAGTATTAAGATTCATATTCTTCACCTTTTAGTACATCTTATCAAGGTTGAAGTGCTATGAATGGGTATACAAGCTATAGTGTAGGTTGTCCCATGAGAAGAAGAGAGAATACATTTCCAAGGCCAAGGATTACTCATGTTCTTATGGGTTTTCCTTAACTCTACAATGTTGATCCTAGAAGAAGAGTTCACTTTGGAAAGGTAAGTATTTGAGGGGTACCGGGCTGCCTATTTGTTCTAGATGATTGGTGTCATAAAAACTACATCATGCCACCTATGTTTGACTATTTGGGGTTATTTCAAGAACCTTTAATTGTTCTATATTCCTTGGACGGGTATAATGTTACCAAGAGAGTGAGGATTATCTTCACCCAATTTAAATACTATGAGGAGGTGTGGTGCGATATCTTTCCCTTGACACTAGGTCATGTATGCTTGGGTGCCAATTGGATTGCATAACATAGAGTTCCAAATATGCTAAATTGGCCTAAGGTTAAAGTGGACCGTTTGGTAAATTATATCTTTGCTTAAATTCTTCCCAAAATGCAAGGAAATGTTATCACTTACTCAAAGTCGAATAATTATAAAAGACAAAACATTGAGAGGAGCAAGAGTATGCAAGGTGGCAATTTGAGAGTGGAAAAAAGAGAGGATGTGTGGAGAAAAGTGTGGGGGTTGCCACCAAACCAAGATAACTTTGTTTGTCCTTTTATTTCTAAGGACATTTGTGTAGGTACCAATATGGAAAGCGGAGGAGAAAAAGTGTTAAAGGAAAAGATTCCCTTTGAAGACTAGACTAGGGAAATCCTAGAGGTTGCCGAAGATTGTGGAGGACCTTCACACCAAGGTAAAGATGAATGTGCTCAAGAACATCAAGGTAAAATAGCTAACTCTTACACTTTTTTTATGTGAATGATGATTGTGTGGCTAGTATCCCATTGAGTGTGAAAAATAGTTTACCTATTTATGAGTCTATTAGTTCTTTTCCTCTTGTTGATAATGCACGCATTGTGAATGTGTATACATTAGTTGATCCTATTGATGACTGAATTGACTCTTTTTGTAAGAGAAATTTATGTCCACCTAGTGTTAAAGCCATTGTGTTGAATTATATTACATCATCTATTGATTTTTTGCCTCTTAATGATAATGTACATATTGTGAGTGTGGATACACTAGTTGATCATGTTGATGACTGAATTGACTCTTCTTGTAAGATCAATTTATGTCCACCTAGTGTTGAATCCAATGTGTTGAATAATATTACATCATCTATTGATTTTTTTCCTCTTAATATTGATGTATATATTGTGAGTGTTGATTCATATAGTACATCATCTTGTAGGAATTGTATTGATAAACTTATGTGCAAAATTTGTCCACCACTTAAGGACACGTGTGATGTGTTTAATGGATCTCAAGTGAGCAATGATGTTGAAAATATTGATCAAATAAATAGGAGTGACCCTTTTAGCATGACCTCTAATAAATGTTCTACTCTCAGTTTTGCTCATATGGATAATCATGTGCTTGAAACATCTTTGATACTTGATAATGATCTTTTAGAGAAAGTATTTGTATGTTCTATATCATCTTCATGGATAGATGCTTCTCTCTTTAAGGATAATATCTTGTTTGAAGATGGTGAGTTCACTCCTAAGGAACCTACTGGTGAGAATGAAGTTGGCGGTATAACTTGTCTTGGAAGCTATAACCTATATTCCAACCCACTATGGTGTGACGAAATTTCTCCTAAAGATAGAAATCTCTTCTTGGAACATGAGATTACTCTTAAGGGAAGGGAATGTGATGTCTTTGAAAGGAATGATCAATTGGGTGATAATAATTTTGACTTGCTTGAATTCATAAGAAACCCAGTGAGTGATTGTTCCGTAAAAATTGATTGTGGTTGTATCCTTTGTATGACACCCCACCCATGTTAGATGACTTTGAGGATGAATTGCTTGCTTCTTGTGAAGACTTAAGTAATAATTCCTTGGACTTTGGTGGTGGTATGTGTCTACTTGAGGGTACTTCCATTGAAATGGAAGGTGTCTATTGTTTGGAAATTGCTTCTTCTACTATATGTGACCTTATTGTTGAGAGTACTCGTGGTGATGATATTGAAACTAGTTCTGAGTACATACATGAGGAAACCTTAGTTGAAGCTGACATGAGTGGTACCTTTCTCCACTCTCTATTTTCTTTTGATGATATATATTCTATTATAGAGAGTATATCTTGTAGTTTTGGTGAAGCCTATGGGGAAAGGGAGTGTTGTCTAGACTTGTGTCACTGGCTACTCTTTCCATTTTACCCTGGTGCCAAATATGGAAATGGTGATGTTGGTATACCCAACTTGTTGCTTGGTCTATATGACAAGCAAAGTGTCATTCTTAAAAACTCGAGGGGAAAAGTGTCATTGTGTCCTTGGGCTAATGCTTCTAAATGTGCATCCTTACTTGACACACTTATTATTAAGTTGCATAAATCCCAACTTGTGGATTCCAAGTTTTTTATTTGTTTGAAGGAAATAGTGTATATGTGCTTAAATGCTTTGTATTCACCCGTTCATGTCTTTATACTTTATTCTTTCCTATTCTACCTCTTTGCCTATGATGGCATCCATGTTAGTTTCGGGTTTGCATTAAGTCGAGGTAGGGGTGTTTTTTGTTTTTTCACTTGTTTGAATGACAATGCTATGTGGGATTGGTGGACTTTGATACCAATAGTGGAACCATGTTTGATTAGTCTACTTAAATAGGTAATGAAACAATTGTGGTTAATGGATCCTAAGACAAGGGTAGCCTTACCTTTTTGACTTAGTGATACCATTAAGACCTTTGTTGTTTCTTTATCTCTTGATACTTTTCATAGCCAGTTCCTTTGTAACGTTCTTACCAAACTTTTCATCACTAAGACAACGGATTTGTGGTTATATATCAAGTATGTACCACCTTGGCATGATGATGTTATTTGTTGTATTAACCCTAACCCTCATGCCATGAAGAAGTTATCCTTGTTTGTCCTTTCTTTAGTTTTGCAAGGTATGGATTCAAGGTCGAATCCTTTTCAAGAAGGGGAGAATGATATGATTCAAATGGCCATCTATGCTTTTGAAGATATCATTGGAGGCCAATGCATAAAGACTTAAGACATAGTCACCTCGAGGACACAAGAACATGCATGAAGGACCCATTATGAGCATGACATAAAGCAAACCCATGTGTGGAAGATTGCATGGGGGCTTACATTTATGCCAACTAGACTCCACAAGTGTTGAAGCTTGACACCACAGTTTTGTAGCATTGAAGAATCACCCTTCATTAAGGGTATTTTGGGGATTACACTTGTTGAAAATACACTCCATGGACACCCCTTTCATTACGGGTATTTTCGCCATTTTTTTTTGTAATAAGCTAGCCTACAAATAGTCTTTTGTTAGGTTATTTGCTCTTTAGTTTATTTTGGATGTTGAAAGACATTGAAATTTTTCTTCACTCTTTGAGAGAGTAGTGTAGGGCTTGGAAAAACCGTTATTGATCTTTGCTTAGAAATGGTGGTTGTAAGGTGGAGTTTATTCCCTTAGCGGTCACCGTAAGAGTTTGATGTTGTTATTGCGGGTCTTACGGGTGTTATAATTTGATACATGATTTGGTTCCTATTTCTTGTAATATCATATGTCAAACTATTTATCTTACTTTATAGCATTTGTTTGTTATCTTGTTTCTCTAACTCTTCATTTCTGTAGGTTATTCTTATATCACCTCCAAAACCAACTACCCTCGTTTCAACCTTTAAAAAAACAAAAATTTTGAATATGGGCGAATCTTATCATTCTATTATAATGGGGTTGAAGGGCAATTCATTTAACTAAAGGAATGTAAATATAATTGTCTTGCAAAAGCCACCTTCTTTATTCAATTGGTTAGAGTATTTTCATGCTCATTTTTTCTTCAACTCCATTTGATGTATCCAAGTTCTTTTTAAGTAGTCCTCCGTAATTCTTTATCAGCAAGATCACAACATTTAAAATTATTTTTTTAATCTTTTTAACTCTGTTTCTAGTCAAAACCAAACAAACAAAATTAAAACATATAAGGAGTAAGTTAGTTGATAATAATTTAACGTATCTAAAACTATAAACAATATATAAATTTGATCTTTATGAGATCTATATCAAATGAGTTTAAATGGTAGAATGTCTATTTAAGACGCGGTTAATCATTTTCCAATGATAAATTAAAGAACGAAATGCTGAATGGGCTTAAGACATCATTGTAGATATGATGAATCAAGTGGTTTACTGACCCAATAAATGGTAAAGTATTTTAAAAGCAAATGCTTTTAATGGTTGGTGATCTGAATGACTAAGACTAAGACATCCATTAAGTGCAAACAAAAGAGGTCTTAGTAACATAGCATAGGATTGTCTAATCCTAAAAGGCTAAACATGTGGCATTGTCAATTCCCAATCTAATGACTATAGCAATTCAAACTCTAACCACGCAATCTATAAAAACATACTAGTTATGGTACATAGGAAAAACCAAGGATATAACCAAGACTCGTGATGAATGAAATAGTCTTTATGAGTGTGTTGGATATGTCAGGAAACTCAGTTATCCCTTTAAGATAGTCGAAAAATTAACATTATACAACAATAGATACTCATACTCAATAACAACCTCCTTGGCATTCCTATTGGTAAGACACAAGTATATGATATAATCCATTCATCCACAAATACGATACAAGAATACTCTATGGAAGCATACTAGGCTAAATAACTCTAGACTTAAAAGATCCTAAAATTACCCCTTCTTAACATCTCCCAACTCAAATTAAGATATATGGTTTGATATAGAAGAATGAATAGAATCTCAAACTTAAAATCAACCCCAAAAATATGACCATAATAAGCTAATAAACCAACAAAACTACGAGAACAACATAAGTAATTCTCAAAACATAGGCACTTGCTAGAGTGGTTGAATGTCAATTCCAGTACCACTAATATAACCATAGAAGGTTAGATTTTCCATTACAATAACCCTCTTAATGACCATCCTTCCACCTCACTACTATTTGGGTGCTAATAAACCCATGTCTTTATTTAATCCAAACAGACAACAATCATATTACGAGAAATTCTAACTAGCTAACAGTAGTACATCCAATTATCAACTAATGATCAACCACTGTAACGGTATAATAAATAGAATTATTATATAGTATGAGTGGCGTGAAATTAAAACGACCAGACAAACTCTAGGATCACATCAAAGCCAATATGCGAAAGATAAAGGGATTTACCCAAGTTGTATACCCCAAGGTAGAAACAACATATGCTTATCTAATACCTAAAAGAGTCATCTACTAGGCTAGTTATCCAGAAATACAATAAATAAATATCATAGAACAAATACAAATCAAACAACAAAGAAAGATGGCACATATGGGTATGAAGACCCCGAATCAAAGAATTATACGACATGATGGATAGCAAAGCAAAATTGCCCATAGTTTTCCTGAAAAAGCACATTGATGATTATGCCTCACCTCACATTTGGCATTTGTAAAAAAACCTAAAATAACTATGGCACCATTTATGAGGTAAAGTACACCCTATGAGAGTTGTTTAGCTTCATTAATTCGTCAATAATACCAAGCTATGGATACTCACAATAAAAATTATCACTCTCCCTACAATAATAATATAACTTAAAAGCCTTAGCTTGGTATGAAATATCTGTTGACCCAAACTGGATGACCAACTCACACCAAAGGCACTCCCTATATCAATGACCAAACTTTCCAAAATAATAAGACACTCAAGGAACACTCTAATGCAATGTACTTGGTGAACCAAAGTATCCACCATGGACTATGGACACAGACCGATAATATCATAATTCCTGACACAAATTATGTTCACTATGACTACCATAACCTATTTAAGAACCATCTATAATCTGAGGTGATGCCTATATGAGTCTGATAGGCTAATAGTGATGGTGGCCTATACTGTAAAAACTACTACCATTATATGATGAAGCAGTAGAATTGCATTGATGGTGGGTCTTCTTATTTCTACCATTTTGTATCTAAAGACATTCCAACTCTATAGTCCTTTCATGATCAACAACCTAGAGGATTGTAGACCCAGCCACTAGAAAATGCTCAGATGCCAATTGGAAAACTAATGTCAATCCTTTAGAAAACTCTACACCATCTCTTGATTTGTAGAAAAATTATTAAAGTATTCCTGTCCTACTTGAGTGAGCCTATCACATACTCTATAACTAGTAAAGAACCCTTCTGAATACCAACAAACACAACCCTGTTCTGAGATCCACTTTATGTACCAAATACCACCCTTTCCAAAGACATATCCATGAAAACAATTGGAATCTCTAACATAGTATACTGAATAATTGTGTTGATCACAAACCTTGTGGCAGACTAGTATGGCCTAATATCCTCTAGATGATGTTGTGGATTCTCAAAATCAACCTCTAACTTATAGCCTGACCTCAACCTAAGACTCTTGTAGCACATCTATAAGTCTCGCCCAAATCAATTAACAAAATCTTACTATCCATTTGAGATTGAGTTATCCAAAGATGTACTTATAGGTTGATAGGAGTATAGGCATATAATAAATAATTAAGAAATTTTTTCTCTATGAATGTCCTATATTCTCCAAAAGTAGGATACAAACATAATCATATTGAGTTGTAGGACTTTAAAAGGTATTTTTCACTTGTACCAATGACACTAATAAATACATGCTCTGATACAAAACTTTTATGATCGAAAATCTATGGTCAAGATGACACCTACTATAAGCCACAAGTAGGTATGTCAACTCATAGCCCAAAAAGACAAGTAATAAGAATAAAAGGAAAAGTTAACCTAAAGAAAGAAAACTGAATAAAGAGACTAATAAAGAAAATAAGACGCAACATTGACAAATAAATGGAGAGAAAGAACCAAAAGAATACAAATATACTACCAAGATGGGTATCCGTCGGTACCAGAGCTACTAAAAAGACACGACTACTATGTAAATACAACAAATACAGAACCATGTCTATACTAAGTATAGACAATATTAGAAGAATAGAGTGATCGTTACAACTCTTAATGCTAAAATCCCACTTCTAAGTATCTGATCCAAGTAAGCTCTGCACAAGGCATACATTAGTGGCAATAACTTGTATTAGGATCTTTAAAATGCATAAGTCTAGTATAAGTACAAAACATTCAACACTCAGTAAGTGTAGCCTAACTGAGCTCTAAAAATAAATGCCAATAAAATAATACATTAGGAACTATGGAAGTTATGATATAAATTATGAGTAACTAAAGACGAAAGTACTAACCTGAAGCAGCTAGCCTAATAGTCTAATATTACAAGAATCACACTAGAGAAGAATGTTTATAGTAGTAGCAAAAGATTATTTAACAAAAGTAATAGAAAAAATAAGATAATCTACTGTTAGAGTTTGTAATACTAATGAAGAAAGGTTCACAACACACACCTAAACTATGAGTACATATTAATAACTAGCCTTCCACAAACAACATAGTTATAATTTAACAATAAGCTAATTGTATCCCCATATGCCTATAAGTTTCACAATAGCAAACCTAACCTAACTATAGCCCAATAAGACTAGCAAGTACAAATAGCAAGCAAATATACTAATGAATATAGTGCTTATGAATAAGCAATTTCAATGAAATTTAAGCATTGCAATACAACAAGTATCGCATATCTAAATAAAGTATATAAACCTTCTTGGTTGCTACGGCTATAAGGTAAGATCTATGAGGTACACCCTTCTATTGATACTATGGATCCAATATGAAGGGATCGACAAAAGACATAGGATATCCATGAATAATTCCTATTCTCGTGTTGAGATGTCAAAAGATTATCCATAGTAAATAAACTCTATAATCATAGCAAAGATATATATGAGTGTAATAAATGGCCAACCTTAAATCGAGACTAATTAAGTAGTAATTAGTTAAATTTAGTGCCTGGATTAAACCAAGACTAAAATAATAGAATTAGTAACAATATATGCCTGAAGGATAAAGTAGTAGAAATTAGTTCATCTCTATCTTAAAACTTATCATACAACAGTAGGGATTGTACGATTCTATTGTAAGATTAGTTTGTTAGTAAAAAATAAGAAGAAATGCATTTTTGATAATAGTATTAGAAATATATGGTTTTCACTAAAATCATAGCACAAATATGTTTATGTCGAGTTAATGTATGAATGCCATCACTAGTATTCAAACGATATGAATATTATCATTTGAATAAATCTAGACAGGTGTCACAACTTTTTGAGGGAGGTATACCAACCTAGAAATCTGACTTTTTCATATCCAACGCCTTGATCCCACCAAAATATCAAAAAATATGTATACATAATTATACCAATAGAGAAATAAAGATAAATTTGACAAGAAATAGTATTCGAAGGGTAAAACTAGGGAAACCAACCCTACGGCAAGGTACTAACTCAAGCATACTCTAAGGATCGCTAATCTTATCTTAAGGTCATAACAAGTAAATAAGAATCCTTATCCTAACCTAAGCTATAGACACAAAAGGTTAAATATAAAAGACATAGTTTAATGCCAATATACCACATAATACAAAAGAAGTATAAGGTCTACAAAATGTAAAAAAGGTATAATTCCATAATGGTTACTTTATGGAATTGCTATGAAATATAAAGTACCCTATTAAATCCATTCTATGGAAAATGAATACCCAATATTGAGATAAGGACTATAATTCTAATTCCAAGGATAGTACATACACTAACCCATGCCTAAAGGGAGAAATAATTACCTTAAATAATGGTTCAATAGCATAGTCCTTGTCTAAGGCTCCTAATGAAGGTTAAGAATGTTAGAATTAAAGAAATAACCTAAAACCTATCATATAGGCCCCTATTTCACATATAATTTACACAATATGCAATCATAGTGACAAAATCTTTAAAAAAGTAGATTATAGCCTACATCAGAGAAGAATAATAGCCTCAAACTATCTATAAGTTGTTCATTCCCTTTACTCGACCTTGAAAAGTTGTGTTGGGTTTCAACCTTATTATTATTATGTCCATTTTCTTTATGTTTTGAGGATTGAAAAACATTATCACTAGAACTGCTCCATGAAATATCTGTTGTTACTTATGTTTAGTTGTTTGCCTAACCTAGGGGAATGGCCGGTTATAAGAACCGATGTCGCAGTAAACAACAACCTCGAACCAGCTATAATTTGTTCATTCCCACTATTTGACCTTGAAAAGTTATGGTACATTCCAATGTTTTTCTTGTTATGTCTATTATCTATATGTTTTGAGGAATGAAAAACATCATCGGTGGAACTAGTGAATCCAATATCTTGTTGTTAATTATGTTCAGTTGTTTTCCAAAACTGGAGGAAGGATCGATTGTGAGAACTGGTGACCTAATATATTGATTTTACAGCAGCACACATTTGTCATATATGTCAACTATCTAGTACTTTTCTAGACTATGTCAACATATTCATTTGATGAATTTTCAGTGGTCCTTTTGAGCATCTACCGATAAGGAAGTTCTCTCCTAATTTGCATCATATGTAAATGACATACGTTTTGAGAGCAACTCAAACTTGTGTAAACATATAAAAGAATTTTCTCAAGAAGAAGTCTCACTCAATATTTCAAGACACAAACTTTTAGAAACTTTTTTGCTCATTGTGATATCTTTTATCTTGTTTATCAATAGTTCAAGGTTTTGTTTAAATCATATAATTGTAATCTCAAACCTTATTCTAGAGATTTTGGTGTTTTTAAGCTTTTTGTGTTCAAATTTTAGGTGTTTGTATATAGAGGTAGCTAATGGAGAGATCATAATTGATGTATTGTGAGGTTGTGTCGCGATAGAGTCATTGCGACGCTGTAAGATTTTGAAGGTTAATTCCTAGGATGTATTTGTTGAAAGTAGCTCATAGTTTTATAGCCTACCTTAGAGACGAATAATAGCCTCAAACTATCCATAAGTCGTTCATTCCCTCTACTCGACCTTGAAAAGTTGTGTTGGGTTTCAACCTTGTTATTATTATGTCCATTTTCAATGTGTTTTGAGGATTGAAAAACATCATCACTGGAATTGCTCCATGCAATGTCTGTTGTTACTTATGTTAAGTTGTTTGCCTGTCCTAGGGGAATGACCGGTTATAAGAACCGATGTCCCAGTAAACAGTAGCCTCAAACCATCCATAATTTATTCATTCCCACTACTCGACCTTGAAAAGGTGTGATGGGTTCCAACGTTGTTCTTATTATGTCTATTATCTGTATGTTTTAAGGAATGAAAAACATCATTATTGGAACTATTCAATCCAATATCTTGTTGTTACTTATGTTCAATTGTTTTCCCAACCTGGAGAAGGATCGGTTGTGAAAACTGGTGACCTAATATATTGATTTTACAGTAGCACACATTTGTCATATATGTCAACTATCCAGTACTTTTCTAGACAATGCCAACATATTCGTTTGATAAATTTTCAGTGGTCCTTTTGATCATCTACCGATAAGAAAGTTCTCTCCTAATTTGCATCATATATAAATGACATAGTTTTTGAGAAAAGCTCAAACTTGTGCAAAAATAAAAAGGAATTTTCTCAAGAAGAAGTCTCAGTCGATATTGCAAGTCACGAACTTTTAGAAACTTTTTTACTCATTGTGATATGTGTTGTCTTGTTTCTCAATAGTTCAAGGTTCGGTTTAAATCATATAATTGTAATCTCAAACCTAATTCTAGAGATGTTGGTGTTTTTTAAGCTTTTTGTGTTCAAAATTTGGGAGTTTTTTATACAGAGGTAGCTAATGGAGACATTATAATTGATGTATTGTGAGGTTGTGTTGCGATAGAGTTAATGAGATGTTGTAGGATTTTAAAGGTAAATTCCAAGGATATATTTGTTGAAAGTAGCTTAAAGTTTTAGTGAAGGTGGTTGGTGAAGCACTACTTAATAGGTCGTGTTTGTCATCCCTTGAGAAAGGAGGTTTCAATGTAATCACCCCTTGTTATTTACTTTTCTCTTGCTTTTATTGTGTCCTTGATTGTTCTTTAATATCCTGATAGAGGGACTCATATCACATTAAGCCCCTTTTCATAGTTGTGGACTCTTATGATCCATAATTTAGTATAGCAGTACATCTAATAAGGATAACATCTATGAAGAATCATGTTCAAGTTGGTAGCTACACATAGTCTTGAGGAAGGATAATCAACTACTCGACCCCCAAGATTCAATGGGTAATTTAGTAGTTTATGGAAAACTAGAATACACAGTCGTATCATGGAAGAGGATACTGTGTTATTTGATGTTATTTGTGATGGTACTTATGTTCCAAAAGAAGAATTTATAGAAGGAGATACCTCTCAACATATTCCTAAAAGTCAGAAGAATTATACTGAAGTTGATCCAATAAGGGTTGAGAATTATTAAAAAGCACATAAGATTCTTGACTACATGAGAGGAACTAATAAGTACAACTAGGTCTCTACTTGTAAAATTTCTAAGGGTATATAGGAAGCATTGGAAATTCTCATGATGGAACAAGTCAAGTAAAGCAATCAAAGATTGATATGCTTACTAGTCAATATTTGTTATATAAGATGAATTGTCATAACCGAAAACTAAGGGTCATGATGACAGTTGTCGCAGAGAGACTTGACAAGTAAGCCTATCACCCAGACTAATATGAAATGACAAATTAATACCAAACCCCAAGGTAAAACCCCTAGAATATATTTGAACATACACACACATACACATACATAGTAAAAGCGTAAAGATAATTAAGAGACAAAACCAAATCCCGAAACCCGGTATCATAATGTTAGAACTACAAAATACATATCGAATATCAAAAGATACAATAATAGTCCAAAAAGTTTCAAGACTCTATCTAACCATACAAATAAGACATGTAACAGATACAAAGAGGTAGAAGGGAAACTCTTGAAAAATGGGGTGAGCACTACCTCCAATATACCCCAAATGTTGTTGAGTCAACTATCTGTATGGTGCTCTCAAACATGGGTCTGCACCAAAAGGTGCATAAAAGGGATGATTACGATCTACTTGTACACGGTAGGTATAACAAGTTGACTGAGAAAAGTAGAAAACAAAATATATAAATACAAACTATGGGCGCGTTACCTACAATCAAAAAATTTTCCAAATGGTAGCCCACATTCTCTCCACTAACAGTTCTAAAAAACACATATATAAAAAATACAAGTAGAGAAATGAACCACAAATATACATGTACATCAAATACAAGTATATGAAGATAGAATAAATGGACGAATATCAAGTTAAAGACATAAATACAATCACAACATCATCACAATATATGAAGTACATAAATAAAATGATTGATACGACTCCCTGTTACCCAAACCACCTACCTATATCCAGCCTTAGGTGGCCTGAATTACAAAAATATAACAATATAGCATTATTGCTCTCATTAAGACACTGGGATATGGTCAAAACTGTGGCGGACCCAACTTAGTCCAATCGTACCACATCAACCGTCCAACCATACCAAACCAAACAATATGCCATAAACTAGGCCACATCCATAGAGAATACCAAAACATAATATGATTAATCCCAAAATGTAATATGATGGAACATTGAGAAATCGTGTGAAATGATGCTAGCCTCCAAACTTATTCCAATGCAAAGGCTGACACCAATACCGATCCCTCCCATACCAACTACCAGAAGTACCACGAAGCCACTATCCAAAAGAGTAAATGAATCAGATTAGGACATGCCCCCAATCATGGAAAAGACCAATATCTAAAGTAAAAGAAAAGTGTCTAATGAAATCCATAACATGAAATAATGCCTTCCAAAATGATGGAATCTCACCACTTTAGTCTAAATGCTGATACTGTATCCACATGCTAAATAAGAGGAGTAGAATGATGGGTTCCTTCATAGCTTGTGTATACAGCCACCAATAGTAGGGTTAGCGAGTGACCGCTAGCATGAACCTCGGTATAAGGATAAAATAATCATAGTTATAAAACCATGTAAAAAATCGATAATGAATACAACCATACATAAGTGATGAAATAGGGAAATGGGTTTAGCATGCATTTAAATCCTTTATACCTGGGTTGTGTAGCTTGGCCATCCTAAACTACACACTGGTGATATTGGTTTAGCTCCTCCAGCTGAAAGGGCCATAGTGCGTGTAGTCGCATGATCATGAAATATCTAATAGGGTGACTAGTATATCCCCCAATATAAAATGTGACACACACACATACTCATCATGACTCCTCATATTGGAAAATATGATTTACAAGCTTTGGTCACCCCAGGACCGCCACCTTCAGTTGCTTTGCTACACACCCACCATTAATGTCGAATTAAAATAGATTTTCAAATAACCAAACCATTATACATTTATTAATCAAGGATAATATTAGTGGTATTGTCATACCACCCCTTACTTGCAAGTAATATCCTTAGCTAAACCCTTTAGGCTAAGGGGACCTTAGTTGATTTTCTAATTACCATATTAAATCCACTTGGGAGACTTCAATGTTCTCCGAAATCATAACCATTTAGACTTTAGCCTTTTCAAACCATTTAAACCATTTATAAATACTTTATTAAGTTTATAACTTTCAAGGGTCCCATTAAAACAAGTCAATGCAATGCACATATCTTTTTATGCATTTTATCAAACACCTTGTGGGCATAATATAACTAAAACCAATTCCAAAGACCATTAAACAATTACCACACAATCCAACTGTCTAATACACCATTGATTCTTATAAAACCATATGTAAAACCATAGGAAACCATAACCAAGCAGTCAATATCAAAACCCCCAAATAATAGTTGAAAACCTTAATTATGAAAGAGTAAAACGATGAAATAAATCATGTAAACCATGCCTTTAGTTGAATTACAATAAGGGAAAAAATTATTCTTTATACTAAAGAATTTATCAAAGGAAATAACCAAGACAAGCCCCAAAGAAAACTACAAGATGAAATCCTAGCCTTCTTTCCCCAAAAGCTCTTGAGAGAATTATAGAGTGTTTTGGAATAGTTTCTAAGTGTTAAGTAATAGAATAATAGAGTAAATAGCCTCCAATAAGTATTAGAAGTCATGGGTCCATGTTAGGGTAAGTAGTGAAATGTACAGAATACCCCCACTAAATTCCGTATAACCCCATCGCTGGGTTACGACTTCCCCGTATTAGTCGTACCCTTCTATACGATTGGTACCCACCACTCGTATCCAAGCCTAAACCCTTGGATCAAACATTGTATAGTAAATAACTAATCCAACCAAGTGGTAACCATAGTATACTATCTGTACCCATAATCCGTTTCCCTAGCAGAATAAAATACTAGGATGATAAAACATAGCCCACCATATGAGTCCTTGATACGACTCGTACCAATCCGTATGACTCATAACCCTAAGTCGTACCCATTCCAGTCACAAAAACCATCCCACCAATTAACACTGGTGAGCATACGACAGGACCATACAACTCCTACCCCAGTGTACGACTCATACTCATGAGTCGTATTGGGTCTGAAGAACAGAATACCAAAAAATTTTCCTAAGGTCAAAACCCACTATGTTTCAGTCTCTCCCTAAGAACATTCATCCCCGAATGATGGACAAAGTAGAGGTTACCACACACAGGGTAATTTGCATTATCAAATATCCCTTATCAAAGTTTGAAAACAAAGAGGTAAAGATGTAAATCCTTCCTTTAACAAACTCAGAAAATAAAGATGTGTTGAAGACACATACTTTCCGCATGAATCCTAGTATAAAAAAAAATACGGATACTTGAACATCATGTCCTCTTTCTCTTCCCAAGTATCTTCTTCCACCTTATGGTTCCTTCATAAAACTGTAATTGTAACCACATCCTTGTTCTGCAACCTATAAACTTGCCTATCAAATATCTCAACTGAGACCTCTTCATAAGACAGAGAATCTGAAATACCTAATCCTTCCAATCGAACAACCGAAGAAAGATCACCAAGACACTTCCTAAATATAGAAACATGAAAGACCAAATGAAGAAAACTTAAGCAAAATGGAAACTCCAACTCATAATCAGCATTTCCAACTCTCTATAAAATCACATAAGGACCAGTGAACTAAGAACTGATTTTCCCTTTTTCGCCAAACTGCACCACTCTTTTCATGGGAGACACCTTGAGGAACACCCTAACCCCAACCTCAAATTTCAAGTCTCTACGCCTAATATTCGCATAGGAGTTTTGGCGACTTTAGTCATCTTTAAGCCTTTCCGGAATCACCTTAACCTTCTCTATCGCCTTGTATACCAAATCCAGACCAAACATATCTACCTCCTCAAGCTCAAACCACCTAATAGGAGATCTACACTACCTTCCAAACAACACCTTAAAGGGAGCCATATCAATACTAGAATGATAACTATTGTTGTAAGAAAACTCCACAGAAGGTAGATGCTCAACCCAATTGCAACCATAGTTAATCACACAGGCCCCAAGCATATCCACCAATATCTGAATAGTTTTCTTCACTTACTTTTTTGACTGTGGATGAAAAGCAGTACTCGGACTAACCTTAGTCCCTAAACATTCTAGAAAGATTGCAAAAAATGAGACACAAATTGCATACCATGATCAAAGATAATCGAAATAGGTACTTTATGCAGCTTTATAATCTATTAAAGATACAACCTCGCATAATTCTCCACCCCAAAAGTAGTCTACAGTGGCAAGAAATATGTAGACTTGGTCATCCTATCCATGATGACTTAAATCGAATCACACTAATTCTAAAACTAAGCAAGACCGATAATGAAGTCCATACTGATCTTATTCAAATTCTATTCAGGAAAATTAATTTCTTGATACAACTCTTCTGGAATTATGAGCTAAACCTTTATCTTTTGACACACAATACACTTGGCCATGAAATCAATCACATCTCTATTCATTGTCATTCTACTAATAGATCTTCTTGAAATATTGGTACATCTTAGTCGAGCGGGGATGAACAACATAGCAGGACTCATGTGCCTCATCAAGAACACTTTTTTGCAGCCTATCGACATTAGAAACACACAACCTTCCTTGGAACGTAAAGTACCATCAGCATTGATCTCAAACACCACTAACTTTTTCCCACCAACTTTACTCTTAATTCATATCTAGACAGGATCCAACACTTGGTTTTCTTTAATCTCCAAACCAAGAGATGATCGAACCACTTCATGAATCATACGACCACCATTCTTAGAGTCAATGAGATAAACTCCAAGATTATCCAAGTAGTGAATAACCTTCACTTATTCCCACTTGAATTCCTCTGCATGAGCAAAACTCCCCATGGATAACTTGCTAAGAGTATCAATAACCATATTAGCCTTACCTTGGTGGTAGTGAATACTCATACCATAATACTTGACAAGCTCAATCTATCTCCTCTGCCTGAGATTAAGCTCTTTTTGAGTGAACACATATTAAAGACTCTTGTAATTAAAAAAGATATCCACGTGAACACCATATAATTAATACCACCATATTTTCAAGGCAAACACAACCACCAACAACTCCAAATCATGAGTAGGATAATTCCTCTAATGTACCTTTAACTACTTGCAAGCATAGGAAATTAACTTCCCATGCTGTATCAAAACACAACCAAGCCCTACCTGAAATGCAATGCAATAAACCACAAAACCATCATTGCCTTCCGGCAAAGTCTGAATTAGAGTCAAAGTTAACTTACCCTTCAACTTCTCAAAACTCACTTCACAAGCATCCGACAAAGAAAACTTAACCTTCTTCTGAGTCAACTTTGTAGACATGTAATTTTGTCCCTCTTAGAAAATATTTTTTTTTATTTTTTACCTTATCCTACCATGTACCCTCAACCATATAATCATACATTACAAAAATACAAAAGTAACAAACTCTAACAAATTAAATCCCTAATATTCCCTTATTACAAAAAAACTTATCCTAACTAACTCCCTATTAACCACCCCACACCCCCTACCCTACCTCACTACCCACTACCCTACACTACCTTATAGTATACGTCACAAAGAGAAATAGAGGCCTCTCTCATCCATTAGACACATACAGAATACACAAACCATAGATACTCTCCATTTTTTTCATTGAGGAGAACACATACCCACACATCACTAATTCAGCCACTCACACATATATACCATACACACTTACCCCGCATATAAACCTTATTAGAAAAATAGAGTGAATAGATAAAAAAGAGGTCGAGGATAGAGCTGTAGAGGGAGACGATAGAGAAAACTAGAAATCAAAAAGAAATAGGGAGATAGAGAATCTAGGAAGAGAATGGAGAGAGAGAGAGAAAAGAAGAATGAGGATTGAGTGAGAGAGAGAAAAAAGAATAAAGAGGATTAAGAGAGAGAGAGAGAGATCAAAGAGAGAAGCTGTGAATAGTTCTTTCCGGTGAACTCTCGCTGGAATACACCAAAGATACCAGCTGCACCATCACTGAAATCACCATAAAAAAGCATTGCTGGTCACTAAAAATGTGAAAATAAATAGTGTCTAAACCCCTCAAACAATAAAATCCACCCAAAATCCTGACCCAATCTTGTCCAATAGATATTAGAAACCAACCAAAATTCCAACTCTAGTTAAGTCCTATCACCCCCGAAGCGAGATGCTGTTAGAAAATAGCCCCGTCATTGTTAAAAGAATTAAAACCTCGGTTACCAGTGTAGTCATCGCTGAACATCAAGTGGTCAGGGTCGAATCTGTGGTTTGTAAATTCGTGACTAAGGTTCCGTTTGAGGTCTTTCCATTGATTCATTGGTCCAAGAGGCTCCTATCACTGTTGAAGTTGATTCAAGTTAATTGAAAATAAAGCGCCCAATTGAGGTCTAATTTTTAACTTTATCTCTTTCTAATGTTATCTTGTTATGATGTTTTGAATATTGATTTACATGATTTATGTTGGTTGATGCTATTAGTTTGATAATCTGATTGAGGCATTTTAATTGTCTGAGCTGGATTGTTTGTTTTCGTATTGAGATTGGTTATTTGTGTGAAAAGGAATTTAGGGGTGAGAGTGGAGAAATTGATAAAAGATTAATTTTTTTAGTTCAGTTAGTTGACGGATGTAGATGAATTCAGTAGTATCATGATAAGACCGTCAAAAGCGTAGGTAAATAGTAGGCTTGGGTAGGAAAATTTAGAACTTATGGATTATTAAATAATGAAATATTTGTGGAATGGTTTTGAGTTAGGCATTGGGATCTATTGTATTTATTTGGCCGGAGGATACCTCAAAAGATTTGTATGGATTTATCTGGGAAATGTCCCAAAGTACCATGTACTTAAAGATGACGCACGATCAAGGCCCGGAACGTCGGGTGGAGAAAGCAAGGGAGCATAGTTTAGAATTAGCATAGAATATAGTAGGTTTATATTTTTGCATTTTTCTATTTCGGGATTGTAATAATCGGACTGGACATTATAATTTTGGATTAGTTTTGTTTATTAGTTTGATTGATTGTTTTGTGTGAGTTTTTGTGGTTTATATATTCATAATGTCAAATTAGTCGATACACTCCACCAAGTGAACGTGGTCAAACCGCGGGACCGAGGGGTGCCTAACACCTTCCCCTCGGTCAACAAAATTCATTAACCGAAATCTCTATTTGTAGATCAGTTTTGAAAGGGTCAAAACATCATTTTGAAAAGAATATTCCTAAGGTGACTTGGCACACCAGATTATGCCAAGTGGAGACTCTGAGTTTTGAATATAAAAGGTCCCTTTCGAAACAAATTTTCATCTTTTGTCACTTTAACAATAAAAACCCTTTCAAACTTAAAATCAATTTTTCAGTTAAAAAAGGGGTGTGACAGCTATGGTGAATCCACTGGGGATCATTTTAAAAGTCAATCTTATTTTTTGGAGTTGTATCGGCTTTGTTTGGCATTATGGGTGTATAGAAGTTGTTTGTGTTGTTTTGTGTTATTGTTTTTTTTCATTGTTGAGTGCTTGCGTGCTCTTTGTTTACAGTTTTTATCTATGTGCTACCGCTTTATATCTGGCATCATGTGCATTACCCAAGTCATTGTTTCTACAATAAGTCCATAGTGCTCGCTGTGTACTCAACCTCTATTTCAGTCACCCTTATCTTAGGAGGGAGAGCCATCGGCTGGTATGGAGTGGGTGGATAGCTAAAGCAACCACTATCGACCATACTCTCCCCCGAACATCTTTATTAGTGAACCTCAACGTAGATCAACCTTTAGGTCATGCTTATCCGCATCATATTTAAACCTAGCGGGAGACACTTGGTCCTTTGTAGGAAACACACCTCTAAGGCATCCCTACATGCTAAATGTTACATCTTTGAGGGTAGCGAGGTCATTTGACAGACTGATTTCAGCAAAAGCATATGTTAGAAGCAAAGTGTGCAGGCAAGAAATTGTTGAAAAAAAAATGAAGAAAAAAGAGTGAAAAAAAGAGATTTGGTAGTTTTTAGGGCTCTTTATGGCTTTTGTTTTTCACAATTCAATTTTTTTTTTACTTTTTGCACTCATTTCCCAAAAAATAAAAAATGTTAGAATTTTTTTCCTTTTATTTCTTTAGTAAGTATTCACAATTTGAAAACTCCAAAAATATTTTTTCCTTTCAATAGGAGCTTTGTACATTTTTATATAACAAAAATATCAAAAGATTTTTTCTTTCATAGTTGTTGGTGTTAGTTTCTAATTAAAAACCCAAAAAAGATTTTACTTTTATTGTCTGTCTTTAGTTGTGTCTCTTAATTAAGGGTTTAGTTTGTCATTTAATCCTTAATTGTCTAACCTAGACGAACTATGCACCCCTGATTCTCCTCTTTTGGGAGTGAGATACATAGGCAACCTATTGTGGGTTCGGGGATCTTATTTGAAAAATTTAAAAAGATTTTCTTCACTCTTTATTTAGAGTAAATGTTTCATATACATCCTTAAAAGAAAACTGCAAAAAGAATTTTCTTTAATAGGTTCAAGTTTCATTTTCATACGAAATTCAAAATCAAAAACCCAAAAAGATTTTTCTTTGGTAATCATAGGTTTCATTTTGTATAGGGAGTTTAAACTTAAAAAATGAAAACCAAATTTTGTAAATTCTTTTGAGAATTTATTTTTTTTTTTTCTTTTTAGAGTTTCAAGAAAAAGAGAAAAAAGGTTTTGAAAAAAAAAGTGTTGAATTCTAACACATTTTCTATCTCTTGTTCAGTTAGTTTAAGGTGGTTGGTTTGTGGCATTTTGGCTGGTACTCCATATTGCACAAAGTTACAGAGAAATTTATGGCCAACAAGGATATCGAGTTTGTTGTCACTAATCAGATAGGGAGTTTGGGCAATGAGAATTTAGGAGCTAATGAAGAGATTTGAAAATTAAGGCAACAAAAGATAGAAATGCATTGAGCTTGGGCTAATGGGTTGCCACCTCCTCCATTTCCCGCTGATAAACTGGAATATATTTCTAGCTTGCCTCCAGTGTCACATACGCAATTTTCTATTTTTGTTGAGACACCACAACATGCATCAGAACCTGCTTTGTGGCAATACTATCCAAATACTTCCAATATTCATTTCCTCACTCCTCAACACAAAGCTACCACATGCTTGGCTCCACCCACTGTTCATGTTTTTGCATCACCACCCCCACCCAAAGCTCCTACTTTTGAGGTTTATCCATAAGTTGTTCCTCCCCACTCTGCGAGAGAGCCTGTATTGAATATTTTTATTGATCAACATCATGCTATTGAGCCCACATTTAAGTTCACTAATCCTTATGACTATACTCATCCGCCTTAATTTACTCTTAACACTTAGAAGCCTGTTATAACAGAAGAACTAGAGAAAATGACCAAAAAATTGAGAAGTTTAGAACTGGCTATGAAAGACCTCCAGGGACTTGGGGGGTACAAAAGTGTCTCATATAAAGATCTGTGCATGTTTCTAGGGGTTCATCTTCCTTTTGGTTTTAAAATACTGAAGTTTGAGAAGTATTATGGACACGGCAATCCTGTAGCACATTTCAAATGTTATTGCAACCAATTAAGGGGTGCATGGGGAAAGGAAGAATTACTTATGGCATATTTTGGTAAGAGTCTTTGAGGCCTATCTTCGAAATGGTTTGTTGACCAAGACATCAACAAGAGGATTAGTTGGGATGACCTAGCTAATGAACTTATGCAACAATTCCAATACAATGTGGAGTTGATTACTAATGAGAAATCCCTAACTAATATGAAGAAAAAGAGTACTGAGACTTTCAAAGAGTATGCGATTAGATGGCATGAACAAGCTACTAGGGTGATACCGTCAATGAAAGAAAGTAAGATAGTAGAGGTATTTATTCAAGCATAGGATGAAACATATTATCAACACTTGTTACCTGCATTAGGCAAGCCATTTACTGTGGTCCTCAAAATAGGTGAGATGATAGAGAATGGAATTAAGATTGGCCGCATTGTGCGTTTTGCAACATTGAAAGCGACTACTCAAGCAATTCAAAAAGGTTTGAGAAGTGTCGGAGGGAAGAAGTATGAGGAAGATGCATCTTCCATTGTAGTTGGACAACAGGTCTGATTTTCAATCCAAGCCAAATAATGAAATGAGGCAAAAATCAAGAGATAGCTTCACACCCATTGGACAGTCGTATGATAGTTTATTACACAGATTGGTACTTTGGGGCATGATCACTCCCCTCATTGGGTATACTCCTGACCCACAGTCAAGAAGTTTTAATACTAATGTACGTTATGCATATAATTCTGATGTTTAGGGTCACAGTATTGAAGATTGTCATTCTTTGAAAAGAGAAATAGAAAATATGATTCAAGACAAATTGATTATGGTGCAGAACATTGAGGGTGAGGAAAGATCTAGTCATGCTGATATGCAAACCAGTGGCTAAGAAGTCTGGTAGCGTGTTTTGTTTTATTTTTTGTTATCCAAATTATTTTAGGGTTATAGTTCGGGATCTATCTTATTTTGTCCTTTTTTCATATATGTTCAAACCCTTTTATCTTTTGTTTCAATTAAATTAAGTGTCCCATTTTTCTTTGTGTTTTAAATATGTGTAGTTTTTTTTTATTTTCTTTACATAGTACATTTTATGTTGACTCTAGTGATATGACATGCTAGTGAAATTTTCAGCCAGCTCTTAAAATCCAGTTCAAGCATGAACATTGAATAAGAGGGTTAAAGTTAGAAAAGAGAGCATCTGAGAAAATAAGTAGAGTGATAGGACATTTGCTGACAAGTTCAAGCCTTCTTTGAAAATTAAAGCAATTAGTCTGAGAATCACAAAAATAACTTGGTCATAAATTGAACGATATATCTCATTAGGTCAAATAGTGGCTGCGTGAACAGAAAGAAAATCAGCTCCACAAAATCATGAGTCATTCAATGTGAGGGGTATACAACAAAGGTAAAGTTGTATGTTTGACAATTGTATAAAAGAGGTGGAAAACATGCTCAGTTAAAGTTGGTGTTGTTAAATGTCACAAATGATCTTTATTTTTCATTTCATATTGCATGATATGTACTTGTATTTTCAAGGATTGATATGATGAAGGCATTTCATTCTTCTATCCTAACATTGTGTCATCCTTTGTTTACCCTATTTGAGCCTAGTTATATTTTCTTTCATACCCTTCTTTTGGAATCACGATAAAGTCAGCAAAGCTCAATGGAAAAGTGTCGAGCAAAAAATAGTGTCAGAAAAGTTTTTTAAAAAAAGAAAAAATGTATCCAAAAGAAAGAAAAGAGAAGAGAGTCAACAAAAGAAAAAAGAAATCAGAATCAAATAAAAGAACAAGCTGCCAGAACTACGCATAACCTGATTCTCCCCTCTCGGGGGTGAGATACGTAGGTTGCTCTACTTCGGGCTCGGTCCAACCAAATAAACAATTTAGAATTTCCCAATCAAAGAAACTGGGGCATGGGTTAATCCTCATTGTTTGAGTCGATTCAAAAAGTTTTAAGTCCTACCCCACTCCAAATGTCATTTGAGCCTCATGTCATCCTTTCTTTCTAGCCCTATCCAAAATCCAAGGTACAACCAAAGAAAGACCTTCAGATTAATCTTTGAGAATGTTAAGGCTAAGCATGCAAGGGATATGATGACATATTTTGGGAACTACTTGTCTTCCTCAGCATAAGAAATTAGAAGAGAGATAGACTAAGAGAGTATTATAGGTAAAAACCCCACGAGCACCATAAGGCGATGGTGAGTTGAGAGAAAAATGAGAGAGACTTATTGTCAAAAATCCTTCAATGTGTCTCTAGCCGAATGAGCTCTTCGAATGCAATGGGTCTAAGCAATTAAACTTAGTTTCAGAGTCATTAACTCAAGAACAATTGGTAGAAAGCTTGGATGGAAAGATCAGGCAGCTTGATCCAAAATGCATGGCATAATGATTAGAGTTAACTGTCATTTATATATAAATTTTCGTTTCTTTATTTCAAATGGGACATTTATTGTCTTTTCTTTCTTCTCTTTATTTTTTATTTTTATTTAGTCAGTTGTCCAAATAAAAATCATTGTCATATTTTTCCTCTTGTCTTTGAGTCAAGTCTATGTCAAAACAAGTGAGAAAATATTTCAAAACTGGCTACTAGCTTCTTCAATTGCGTAAAGCAAGATAAAAGGCCAACACATGAAAGAGACATGATTGTGAGCCGAAATAAGGCATGCAGAAAGTTGTGTCAACCAACAAGTCTGGGAACTCATGGAAATACCAAGGTTCAAAGGGTTTATCTAAGAAGTATGACAAAGTAGAGATAATGTATCTGTTTCAGAGTAACTCTTAATAATCTGAGTTCGGGTCAATAATGCAGCTAGCTAGTGACACATACTAATGGTTAAAAGCAAGATTAAATATGATAGGGGAAAGAGTGATTTC
The DNA here is from genome assembly GCF_002878395.1 of Capsicum annuum. Lineage (NCBI taxonomy): Eukaryota > Viridiplantae > Streptophyta > Magnoliopsida > Solanales > Solanaceae > Capsicum > Capsicum annuum. The sequence goes on along the minus strand of NC_061114.1, from coordinate 139,157,336 downwards.
CACAAAATGCAAATCCAGAAACCAGCCACTATATTTTTAAACTAATAAGATTTCTTTGTATGAAATAGGAACATATGCTACCTTTGAATCAAGGATTTCAAAGCCTAAACATCAAAGGCCATAATATTCTCATTTCTACAAATGTAAGAGGCAATGTTGCTGCACAGATTTGGTATTTAAAACCATGGTAAAACTCATAATTCAATATCTCTAGGAGAAGCATTTCCTTATTTGGGTAATTCAAGCTGTATTGGTAAGAAGACACACTATCTTATTTCGGTAATTCAAGCAACATTGGTAAGGAGACGCACTTTCTTGTTTGGTAATTCAAGTGGTATTTGTAAGGAGATACACTTCCTTGTGTGGGAAATTCAAGCAACATATGTGAGGATATGCACTTCCTTTTTTGGTGAATTCAAGCAAACATTTGTGAGGAGACGCACTTCCTTGTCTGGATAATTCAAGCAATATTTGTAGAGAGACGCACTTCTTTGTTTGGACAATTCAAACAATATTTTTAAGGAGATGCACTTCCTTGTTTGGTAATTCAAGTGATATTTGTAATGAGATGCACTTCCTTGTTTGGATAATTCAAGCAACATTTGTAAGAAGACGCACTTCCTTGTTTCGGTAATTTTAGTGGCATTTGTAAAGAGATGCTTTTACTAATTTAGGTAATTCAACCGGCATTTGTAAGGAGATGCACTTCCTTGTATGGACAATTTAAGAAACATTTGTAAGGAGACACACTTCCTTATTTAGGTAATTCAAGTGGCATTTATGAGGAGACACACTTCCTTGTTTGTTTAATTCAAGCGACATTAGTATGGAGACACATTTCCTTGTTTGGGTAATTCAAGAGACATTTGTTAGGAGACACACTTTCTTGTTTTGGTAATTCAAGCGGCATTGGTAAGGAGATGCACTTCTTTGTTTGGTAATTTAAGCGGTATCATAAGGAGACGCACTTCCAAAGGAGATGCACTTCCTTGTTTAGGTAATTCAAGCGGCATTGTTAAGGAGATGCACTTCCATATTTTGGTAATTCAAGTGACATTTGTGAGGATACGCACTTCCTTGTTTGGTAATTCAAGCAATATTTTTAAGGAGATGCATTTCCTTATCTAGGTAATTCAAGCAACATTGGTAAGGAGACACACCTCCTTGTTTGGTAATTCAAGTGGTATTTGTAAGGAGATGCACTTCCTTGTTTGGGAAATTCAAACAACATTTGTATAGATATACACTTGTTTGGGTAATTCAACCATTTGTAAGGAGACGTATTCCTTAGGTAATTCAAGTTGCATTTGTTGGGAGACGCACTTCCTTGTTAGTTTTCATTTGTCAGGAGCCCACCTAAAGAACACTACGAATGCATGAAAGTCAAGCAACAAGGTGAAAAAGTGAAAGTCAACAGATTGATGAAATTGCAAGTCAGGAGCCCACCTGAAGAATAGGGTGATAAAACTCAAGTCAGGAGTCCAAAAGCAACTGCATAGATAAGATTTTTTGTAATTTCATTTATGTTTTAACTTGTAATTTTCATTTTGATTTAATGACAGAGCCACAGATTGGAACCTCGATGGGACCTTACTTGACTCTCCTACTCGGTTGTCTTTCTTCTTTTTGTTTCTTCTCTATGAATAATGGTCGGGTCAAAATTCTATCTCGTTGTATGAAAACATTTTTTGTTTACATGCGAAGAGGGGCATGATGTAGACACACAATTTTGTCCCTCCCAGAAAGTAATTTTTTTTTCATTTTTTACCTTATCCTACCATGTATCCTCAACCATATAATCATACCCCACAAAAATACAAAAATAACAAAATCCCTAATATTCCGTTATCCCAAAAAAACCTTACCCTAACCAACTCCCTATTTACCAGCCCATACCCCCTACCCTACCCTACTACCCTACTACCCCATGCTACCTTACAGTTATATGTCACAAAGAGAAACAGAGGCCTCTCTTATCCATTAGACACACACAGAATACACAGGCAATAGATAGTCCCTATTTTCTTTCATTGAGGAGAACACATACCCACACACCACTGATTCATGCACTCACAACCATATACTACACACACTCACCCCAACGTGGACCTCACTAAAAAATAGAGTAAATAGTGAAAAAAAGAGGTCAAGAATAGAGCTATAGAGGGAGATAATAGAGAATACTAGAAATTGAAAAGAAATGAGGAGATAGAGAATTCAGGGAGAGAACAAAGAGAGAGAGAAAATAAGAAAGAGGATTGAGTGAGAAAGAGAAAGAAAAGGAGAAAGAGGATTGAGCGGGAGAGAGATCAGAAAGGAGAAGCTGTGAATAGTTCTTTTGGGTGAACTCTCCCCAGAATACACCAAAGCTAACAGCTATTCATAGCTTCTCGATGTATTTCGGGTAGAGTTCACCAAAAAGAACTGTTCACAGCTTTTCCTTTCGATCTCTCTTACTCTCACTTAATCCTCTTTCTCTTTTTCTCTCTCTCTTTCGCTCAATCCTCTTTCTCCTTTCTCTCTCTCTTTGTTCTCTCCCCAAATTCTTAATTTTCTCATTTCTTTTTAATTTTTAGTTTTCTCTATCATCTCCTTCTGCAGATTTGTTCTTGACCTCTTTTTTTTCACTGTTCACTTTATTTTTCTAGTGAGGTCCACATGTAGGGTGAGCGTGTGTAGTATATATTCGTGAGTATGTAAATCAGTGGTGTGTGTGTATGTGTTCTCCTCAATGAAAGAAAATGGGGAGTATCTATGGCTTGTGTATTCTGTGTGTGTCTAATGGATAAGAGAGGCCTCTGCTTCTCTATGTGACTTATAACTGTAAGGTAGTGTGAGGTAGTAGAGTAGTGGGGTAGGGTAGGGGGTATGGGGTGGTGAATAGAGAGTTGGTTAGGATAAGGTTTTTTTTGGGATAAGGGAGTATTAGAGATTTAATTTGTTAGGGAGTTTGTTATTTTTGTATTTTTGTGGGGTATGATTATTTGGTTGAGGGTACATAGTTGGACAAGGTAAAAAATGAAAAAAAATGCTTTCTGGGAGGGACAAAATTACATGTCTACATCATGCCCCTCTTTGCATGTAAACAAAAAATGTTTTCATACAAAGAAGCAGACAATGAGATAGAATTTTGACCCGACCATTATTCATAGAAAAGAAACAAAAGAAGAAAGACAATCGAGTAGGAGAGTAGAGTAAGGTCCCATCGAGGTTCCAGTTTGCCGTTCTGTTATTACATTAAAATGAAAATTACAAGTTAAAACATAAATGAAATTACAAAAAATCTTATCTATGCAGCTGCTTTTGGACTCCTGACTTGAGTTTCATCACCCTGTTCTTCAGGCGGGCTCCTGACTTGCAATTTCATCAATCTGATGACTTTCACTTTTTCACCTTGTTGCTTGACTTTCATGCATTCGCAGTGTTCTTCAAGCGGGCTCCTGATAAATGAAAACTGACAAGGAAGTGCGTCTCCTAACAAATGCCACTTGAAGTACCTAAGGAATGCATTTCGTTACAAATACTTGAATTACCTAAACAAGGAAGTGTATCTCCATACAAATGTTTTTTGAATTTCCCATACAAGGAAGTGTATCTCCTTACAATTACCACTTGAATTACCAAACAAGGAAGTGTGTCTTCTTACCAATGTTGCTTAAATTACCTAGATAAGGAAATCCATCTCCTTACAAATATTGCTTGAATTACCAAACAAGGAAGTACGTCTTCTCACAAATGCCGCTTGAATTACCAAAACAATGAAGTGCATCTCCTTACCAATGCCACTTGAATTACCTGAACAAGGAAGTACATCTCCTTTGGAAGTGTGTCTTCTTATATACCGCTTGAATTACAAAACAAAGAAGTTCATCTCCTTACCAATGCCGCTTGAATTACCAAAACAAGAAAGTGTGTCTCCTAACAAATGTCTCATGAATTACCCAAATAAGGAAATGTGTCTCCTTACTAATGTCGCTTGAATTAAACAAACAAGGAAGTGCATCTCCTCATATATGCCACTTGAATTACCCAAACAAGGAAGTGTGTCTTCTTACAAATATTTCTTGAATTGTCCAAACAAGGAAGTACGTCTTCTTACAAATGCTGGTTGAATTACCCAAACAAAGAAAAGCATCTCTTTACAAATACCACTAGAATTACCAAAACAAGGAAGTACATCTTCTTACAAATGTTGCTTGAATTGTCCAAACAAGGAAGTGCGTCTCCTTACAAATATCACTCGAATTACCAAACAAAGAAGTGCGTCTCCTTACAAATATTGTTTTAATTGTCCAAACAAGGAAGTGCATCTCCTTACAAATATTGCTTGAATAATCCAGACAAGGAAGTGCGTCTCCTCACAAATGTTTGCTTGAATTCACCAAAAAAGGAAGTGCATATCCTTACAAATGTTGCTTGAATTTCCCACACAAGGAAGTGCATATCCTTACAAATACCACATGAATTACCGAACAAGAAAGTGCGTCTCCTTACCAAGGTTGCTTGAATTACCGAAATAAGAAAGCGCGTCCTCTTACTAATACAACTTGAATTACCCAAATAAGGAAGTGTGCCTCCTAGAGGTATCGGATTATGAGTTTTACCATAGTTTTAAATACTAAGTCTATGCAGCAACATTGCCTCTTACATTTGTAGAAGTGAGAATATTATGGCCTTTGATGTTTAGTCTTTGAAATCCTTGATTCGAAGGTAGCATGTGTTCTTGTTTCATATAAAGAAAACTTGTAAGTTTAAAAACATGGTGGCTGGTTTGTGGATTTGGATTTTGTGGAAATCGCTCTTTCCTCTATCATATTTAATCTTGCTTTTAACCATTAGCATGTGTCACTGGCTTACTGCATTATTGACCCAAACTCAGATTATTAAGATTGACGCTGAAACAAATACATTATCTCTACTTTGTTATGCTTCTTAGATAAACCCTTTGAACCTTGGTATTTCCATGAGTTCCCAGACTTGTTGGTTGACACAACTTTTTGCATGCCTTATTTTGGCTCATAAACATGTCTCTTTCATGTGTTGGCCTTTTGTCTTGCTTTGCGCAATTGAAGAAACTGGTAGCCAGTTTTGAAATATTTTCTCACTTATTTTGACATAGACTTGACTCAAAGACAAGAGGAAAAAAATGACAATGATTTTTATTTGGACAATTGACTAAATAAAAATAAAAAATAAAGAGAAGAAATAAAAGACAATGAATGTCCCCATTTGAAATAAAGAAATGAAAATTTATCTAGAAATGACAGTCAACTCTAATGATTATGCCATGCATTTTGGATCAAGCTGCCTGATCTTTCCATCCAAGCTTTCTACCAATTTTTCTTGAGTTAATGGCTCTGAAACTAAGTTACTTGCTTAGACCCATTGCATTTGAAGAGATCATTCGGCTAGTGACACATTGAAGGATTTTTGCCAACAAGTCTCTCTTATTTTTCTCTCAACTCACCATCGTCTTATGGTGCCCGTGGGGTTTTTACCTATGAGACTCTCAGTTTATCTCTCTCCTGATTCCTTATGCTGAGAAAGACAAGTAGTTCCCAAAATGTGTCATCATATCACTTGCATGCTTAGCCTTAACATTCTCAAAGATTGATCTGAAGGTCTTTCTTTGGTTGTACCTTAGATTTTGGATAAAGCTAGAAAGGAAGGGTGACATGAGGCTCAAACGACATTTGGAGTGGGGTAGGACTTACAACTTTTTGAATTGGGTCAAATAATGAGGATCAAATCATGCCCTAGTTTCTTTGATGGGAAATTCTAAATTGTTTATTTGGTTGGATCGAGCCCAAAGCAGAGCTGCCTACGTATCTCACCCCTGAGAGGGGAGAATCAGGTTATTCGTAGTTCTGGCAGCTTGTTCTTTTACTGGATTATGATTTCTTTTTTCTTTCATTGACTCTCTTCTCTTTTCTTTCTTTTGGATATAATTTTTTCTTTTTTTTTAAAACTTTTCTGACATGATTTTTTGCTCGACACTTTTCCCTTGAGCTTCGCTAACTTTATCCTGATTCCAAAAGAAAGGTATGAAAGAAAAGATAACTAGGCTCAAATGGGGTAAACAAAGGATGACACAATGTTAGGATAGCAGAATGAAATGCCTTCATCATATCAATCTTTGAAAATACAAGTACATATCATGCAATATGAAATAAAAAATGAAGGTCATTTGTGACATTTAACAACACCAACTTTAACTGAGCATGTTTGTCATCTCTTCTTATACAATTGTCAAACATACAACTTTACCTTTGTTGTACACCCTCACATTGAATGACTCTTGATTTTGTAGAGCTGATTTTCTTTCTGTTCACGCAGCCACTATTTGACCTAATAAGACATGTCATTCAGTTGATGACCAGTTATTCTTGCGATTCTTAAAATAATTTCTTTAATTTTCAAAGAAGGCTTTAACTTGTCAGCAAATGTCTCATCACTCTACTTATTTTCTCAGATGCTCTCTTTTCTAACTTTAATCCTCTGATCAATGTTCCTGCTTAAACTGGATTTTAAGATCTGGCTAAAAATTTCACTAGCATGTCATATCACTAGAGTCAACATAAACTGTTCTATATAAAAAAAAACAACACATATTTAAAACACAAAGAAAAATGGGACACCATTTAGTTGAAACAAAAGATAGAAGGGTTTGAACATACACGACAAAAGGACAAAATAAGATAGATCCCGAACTACAACCCTGAAATAATTCGGATAACAGAAAATAAAACAAAACACGCTACCAGACCTCTTCCTATTAGAAAAGAGGAAAAAGACTTGCAAAAGGTGTTTTGCCAAAAAGGTGAAAGGGAAGTCAAGGTCGCTTGAACTTGAAAAAAAAACCTCCAGGTCTTGTTTTTGTTCCCTCCAAAGCTGATTACACTCTACCAATTTGAAGATTGACCAAGTCCAAATCGAAAACAAGAAACATTCAAAAAAAGTATTTAGATTTTAACAACATTTCACGTCCAATAAGTGGCGGCCACGCCATCAACACTTCAAGATTACTTTAGGCTCAAAATTTTAGATTTCAAAGTTTCTTTTCCTTGTTTCTTTAGTTTCATTTCTCGGTTCTAATACTAATTAGAAACTAGTAATCATCTACTAGGTTCACAATCGGTTTTTTGAATCTGTTTCTTTGTGTTAAGAGTTATTTGGGTACTTTTATCTTTTTGATTCATTGTAGTTAATTGTTAAAGTTCGTACATATTTTCTCTGAGTCATTACAAAAAAAAGAATATATTCTGACCTCAATCTACACTTGGTACCAAGCAATCTTATTGGAGTATAAATGAGATACCAACACTTGTGACGCTAAGTAAGTGACATTTTAAAGGTGTGAGCTTGAGAGTAGTAAGGTTGTTTTATTTTCTTCTAACATTACAATTTTTCTTTTTTGTCGTTTTGTTTAGAATTCCTTGATACTGGCACAATCATAAAGATGGACATTTTTGAGTGTGTTTAATGCAACCTACGTAGTGTACGAGTTAAAGTGTGAAAAGGGCTCCAAAGTCTCCCCTATATTGCACTCCTTGGGCGCCATTTTGTTCATTTAACACTAAGGGGAACTTTTGTCATTTTTTTATTTTTTGTAATAGCCTATACAACGAACTTATTAGGGTTTTAGCCTAGGATGGCAACAATCAAAGAACACATTTTTGTAATAGCCTATACAACGAACTTATCAAAGCAATACACCAACGTTTGTTCTTGTTGATCTTGTAACTTTGTAATCATTTGATTGTTGCCATCCTAGTGTTGTATTTTTATCATATTGTTGTTTATCTCTTGTTGTTGTTAGTGTTTTTGGTGTCATTTACACCTTGTTTCTTCTTGCTGTTGGACCTGAGAATTGTGTTGTGTTTCTCTCTATTTTGCTCTTCATCGTAGAATATTTTTAGAGTGTTTTGATAATTACCAAGTTTGTACCGTATTATGTGGTATCATACAATTTCTTGATATTGTTCCCAAAATAACAATCATGGGCTCATAAATTTGAAAGTTAAAAAAATTGTTGAAAACTGAAAAATCCTAAAATAGCAGTCTGCTCGTGTTTTTGTTCTTGGCCGCAATTGTGTTCTTGTTGTGTCAATGCTGAGATTTTTACTTTTGTTGTGTATTTGTGGTTTTATTTTTGTTGTCACTAACACTTTGAGTTGATCTTAGTTTCAGCTTGTAATTATTAATCTTGATGTTGTCAACATAGGCTTGGCCGATTATTGTTGATGTTGTTGTGGTTCATGATTTGCAATTGTAGTGTGAACATTATTGTTGTTCTTATCTTGGCCAGGTGATGTTTTTTAGAATTTTGGCCTAATAACATCTTTGTTAAAGTTGTTGTAGTATTGGCCGAAGGTTTAAAACATTATAGTTGTAGAATTGAGTGGACCGTATGAAAATTATTGGTGTTCTTAGAGATTGTTGTTGTTGTTCTTGGTGTTTTTGTTGCTGTTGTTCTTGATGTTCATCACCACATTCATATATTGTTGACGATAAAGTGAATTTTAGATACATAAAGGAGAAGGAAAGAGGTGTAGAACTTGTTAGTCTTGAAAGACTTCTCAACTCTAAAAGACTATCAACCTTTCAATGATTCAAGGCTCCATATTTTAAGAAGAAGTACAAGTCTAGTCAAATACTTTTGAGTCTTGAAATTTGAATCGAAAAAAGATCTCTAATGAGTTATATTTTCCTCCTTAACCAATTCCACCAATCCCAAATTAAAAAATTGGTCAAGACTTGAACATTGGAAAATAAAAACTTGATAATACCGAACCAGTAGTGGACTACCACGTCATCAAGTTACTATTCACACGTCAATTTTAGGCTCAAATTTTGACCTCTTAGTTTCATTTTATTGTGTCCTTAGTTTCGTTTGTTGCTTCCAATACTAACTTACAAGCTAGTATAATACCCCGATTTTTCTGAATCGAAATGCTACACGGTGCTTATGACCCCGAAGGATCACAAGCTAACCCATGACTTATATTTGTACCTGTACACTGTAATATATAATGTAATAGTGTGGAAAACCTGAACATGTAGGCCATAAGGTTCAACTGAATAAAGAATCTGTCAAAACATAACATCCATATGGGTGAAAGATACCCAAAACAACTGAAAACTGAATCAAATTTGAACATAAGTCTGATTACTGAATCTGAAAGCCTCTAAGTGTTGTCTGAATAAGGAGTTGAAGGAACATGTCTCCAACTAACACCATAAAATGATAACTCGCTAAAATAATAATGAATAAATCCAATCATATTTTCCTCGAATGAAGAGGACTCACTGAATCTCTGCGACTGGAAATGCTACTGCTACTGCTGATCTAGAGCTTGTGTCTCTGAACCTATGATGTAACATGAAAAGAAAACACCGTAGTGCAAATACGTCAGTAGAGGGAATATATTGAGTATATGAGTGAGGTAGGCTAAATATAAACAGGGTTTGCATGCATGAACAATGCTAACTGTCTGACTGACATGAACGTAAGAGTACAAACATGCATACATAGTAACTAAAATCGTGGGTGCATGATAGCAAGTCCTGTATGGTAATACATGGTTTACTGATGTCTAACGTGACTGATACTGAAATTCTGATAACATGGGCGATTGTATCTGACAATCCTAAATCTGATAGAACAATCTAAGTTTTGTACTATAACTGAGTCTGATTGTATCTGACAGTCCTAATACACTGAAATTTGAAGACCTATCTAAGTTCTTTTACTAAGACTAATTCTAAAACTATGGGAGGTAGTTGTTTAATCGACATGCCCCAATAATGCATATAGCTAAGTTGGGGTCTAATCTCTGCCTCGAATGGAAGGGTTTTAATACTGCGCCACTGGTAAGGACAGTTGTGGGTGTCCCTTAACTGACAAGTATTCGAAAGGAGAATAGTAGGAACCCTAAACTGATAGGTTAAGCTACCTCATCAACCCTAATCTGATAGGCCAAGATGTCTCAACCTACACTGACTATTTAGTTCTGGAACACAAGGATGACTGCTAAGAATCACACCCTAAACTGGTAGGTGAGTCCCCATCCTTAGGTTCACTCAGTGCTAACTTCTACTCCTATCTGAAGAGACTAAACATGATTCAACTAACTGTACATGGACAGATTAACTGACTTTCATTGACTGACAGAGTAGTACTATTATCTGAGAGTTAACTGAGATCATGAGATTTCTGAGGTTTTCTTTAGTCACATGACTGACTGAGTTCTGTAGATTATAGCTTGAATGAGATTATCGAGAGAACATGACATGGCTCTAGGCACACATCTATTTTTTTTGGGAACAAAAACCCCCAGGACTCGATACAAGGAAACTGACACACATGACATGACTTGATCACAATATTTGAGTCCATAATTCATAATATCATAAGTAGGGGATATCATATTTCATATAGTTATTCAACATCTTAAACATTGTAGGGAGTGCATGGATATATTTTGTGTATATCTCCATTATCTTACATGCTTCATACCACCACAATAGCAACACATGAAAAACATGGGATTCATATTGAAGTATATAGCTAACATGGACTTGTCATTTAGACATCATAGAACCATACAAACATGAATTTCGAGCATCCTAAGCATTTTATCAAACACCTTACATGCATTCGTTCAGGCATAGTTGAGTTTCATACTTGCACCATATTAAACCATCTAAAGTTTATGGTTTTCAATTAAGAAACATATATATTCCATAAAAACACCTTTAGACATCACATTGAAACTTAAACAACAATTGTCAATATGTACATACTCATATCACCATAAAAATTTTACAAAATAATATTTAAAACATGGTTCTTGAGCTCTATGAAAGGATTGGATCCATAGATGAACACTACACATACCTTAGAAAGGACACCTTAATGATTTGCTGTAGAGTTCTTGGATTGGGAAACTTAATTCTCAATTATCTTGGAAAAAGGCTTGAATCTTGCTATTGAGAGATGAGTTTGATGGAAACCCTAATCTTCTGGTTGAAAGAGTAAGAGAGGGTTTTTGAGATGCTTAACTAAAGAAAAATGGGAAAAATTATGCCTCTTTAGGGTTATAAGTCATGGAAGGTGAAGGAAATGACCAAAATACCCTTATGAAATAAATTCCCAGTTGCTGAAAAATCATAGCTGACGACCTTTGTGATAGGGCATCACAAATATGATAAGCTGTCATGAATGTCGTCATTTAGGAGATGGGTTCTGCCTAAGGATGATGACCTTCGTTATAGGGCATCACAAATATGGTAAGCTATCATGAATGTCGTCACTTAGGAGCTAGTTTCTGCCTAAGGCTGACAACCTTTGTGATAGGGCATCACAAATGTGGTAAGCTATCACGAATGTCGCCACTTAGGAGCTGGTTTCTGCCTAAGGCTGACGACCTTCATGATAGGGCGTCACAAATATGGTAAGCTTTCACAAATGCCGTCACTTAAGATCTGGTTTCTGCCTAAGGATGACGACCTTCATGATAGGGCATCACAAATGTGGTAAGCTATCATGAATGTTGTCATACTATTTCCATCCTGACATGCTAGACTAAAATAGGAATAACTCTTTTCTCCGATATTGGATTAAGGTGAAATTGGTATTGTTGGAAAGATAATTCAATTATATATCTGTTGATAGGTTATGAGCTCCAAAATTCCAAGTATTGTGAGAGATATTCTCATTTGAAGTTGTCTATACCAATATCCTTCTCAAGAATTCAATCGGTAAGGAATGTTTTGATTCGTCTGGTAGATGGGAGTTATTTGAAGCCTTAATATACATCTAACCTACTTATAAAACTATAAAATAACCATGATGTACTATGCATGAGCTTGGTACATGGATCTAATATTAGTTTGGATTTTTTGGGGTATTACAATATCTTCCACTTGGAAACATTCGTGCTCGAATGATGATTGCTTAAGAGGGGAGAAAAGATAAAACGACGCATAAACTGATCACGCTCAATTGGTACTTGATTTTAGGACTAAATTGAATTCTAAATAGAATATAGCCCAACTGAACATGCATATCTGATGCATGACTGATAAGCTGAACTCATGAATGCATGATAAGTTATGCACAGATACTTGATACCAATTTTATACTGGAATTTTGAATATGTAACTGAATAAGCTTAAGGAAAATGGTTACCTCGAGCTAAGTTTGAATTAGTGGAGAAAATATAAGGGTACTTGGTTCGCATGTCTGCTTCTGCTTCCCAAGTAGCTTCCTCCATGGACTAATTCTGCCAAAGAACCTTGATTAAAGGGACTTCTTTGTTCCTCAGCCTATGATTCTGATAGTCGAGGATTTCGACTGGAATCTATTCGTAAGAGAGGCTATTATGAATGTCAATGCTCTTAATAGGGATACAGCTGTTGGGTCACCTATGCACTTCTTGATCAAAGAGACATGGAAGACTCGATGAACTCATAGGCTACCTTGCTGAAGCGACTGAGAATCATGAAAGGACCTATATATAGGGTACTGAGTTTTCCCTTCTTACCGAATCACTTCACTCCCTTCATGGAAGAGATCTTGAGATAGACATAGTTATCGACCTTGATTTCGAGATCCTTTAGACGAACATCTGCATAAGACTTCTGTCAGCTCTGAGCAGCCCGAAGTCTTTCTCTGATCAACTGAACTTTCTCTAAGGCATCTAATACTAAGTCACACCCTATTACTGCAGTCTCACTAACTTCAAACCAACAGATTGGAGACCTAGATCTCCACCATAGAGAGCTTTGAATGGAGCCATCTGAATACTGGAGTGATAGCTGTTGTTGTATGTAAACTCAATCAAAGGAAATTGGTCATCAGAGCTTCCCTTGAAATCAATTGCACACACCTTTAGCATATCTTCTAGAGTCTAAATGGTCCTTTTTCTTGACCATCTGTCTGAGGATAAAATACTGTACTGAGATGAACTTGGGTACCAAGACCTTTTTGGAACGCCTTCCAAAAGTGAGAGGTGAACTGGGTACCTTTTTCTGAGATGATAGATAGTGGAACACCATGTAATCTGACCAACTCACTAATATAAAGTTTAGCATAATCCTCGATTAGGTAAGAGGTACAAACTGGAAGAAAATGAGCTGACTTGGTCATTCTGTCTACAATGACCCAAATTGAATCATGCTGATGACGTGTTCTAGGCAAACCCATCATGAATTCCATGTTCACTTCTTCCCATTTCCAAGTAGGAATATTGAACTCCTGTATAGAATCACTAGGTTTTTGATGCTCTATCTTAACCTGCTGATATGTAGAGAACTTAGCCACAAATTCTACAATGTCCCTCTTCCTCCCACTCCACCAATAGATCTTCCATAAGTCGCGGTACATCTTAGTGGCCCCTAGATGAATAGAGTATCGCGCGCCATGCGCTTCTGCAAGAATTCGCTGCCTCAAGTCATCTACACCAGGAAAACACAAACGACCCTGACAATGAAGAACACCATCTCCCCCTTGGGAGAAAACCTCTACTTCCTGAATCTGAACTGACTCTTTTAGCTTGACAAGGATAGGATCCCTGTCTTGCTTCTCTTTCATCTCAGAAAATAGAGATAACTCTAAAAAACTCTGAACACATACACCACCCTCTGAAGAGTCGACTAAGCGAATGCCTAGTCTGGTAAGCTGATTAATCTCCTGAGCAAATTTCTTCTTACTATCCTAAACATGGGAAACACTACCCATGGACAGTCTACTGAATACGTCGGCCACTACATTGGCCTTGCCAGGATGATAAAGGACACTCATGTCATAATCCTTCAAGAGCTCTAACCACCTTCTCTGACGAAGATTGAAATATTTTTTAAATAAACTTACTAAGGCTCTTATGATCTGTGAAGACGTCTACATAAACACCCTATAGATAATGCCTCCAAATCTTTAAGGAAAAGACAACTGCTGCTAACTCAAGGTCATGAGTAGGATAATTCTTCTCATAGGGCTTTAACTATCTGAAGGTGTAGGCTATGACTGTACCATGCTACATGAGGACACAATCTAAACCTACTCTGGATACATCACAATATACTATGGATCCATCAAAATCGTCTGGAAGTGCTAAAATTGGAGTTGAGGTGAGTCAGGTCTTCAACTCCTGAAAACTCTCCTTGTAGCATTCTGACCACTAAAACTTGACCTTTTTCTGAGTCAATCTGGACATAGGAGATACAATAGAAGAAAATCCCTTGATAAAACGTCGGTAATAGCCAGCCAAACCTAAGAAACTCTTGATATCTAATGGAGAGATAGGGCGAGGCCAGTTTCTTACCGTTTTAGTTTTCTGAGGACTACTCTAATGCCATCACCGAAAACAATGCAGCCAAGGAATGCTACTGATCTTAGCCAAAATTCGCACTTATTGAACTTGGCGAGCAACTAGTGATCCCTAAGAGTCTGATGAACAATTATGAGATGGTCTGAATGATCACGCTCAATGCAAGAATAGACAGAATATCATCTATGAAGACTATGACGAATGTGTCCAAGTACTGATTGAACACCAAGTTCATCAAGTCCATGAAAGCTATAGGGGCATTTGTAAGACCAAAGGACATGACTAGAAATTCAAAGTGACCATACCGAGTATGAAAAACTGTCTTTAAAATGTTATACTCTCTAACTCTGAGCTGGTGATAGCCTGATCTGAGGTCTATCTTGGAGAAATAACTGGCACCCTGAAGTTGGTCAAACAAGTCATCTATCCTAGGCAGATGATACCTATTCTTGATCGTGACTTTGTTGAGCTGATGGTAATCAATACACATTCTAAGAGAACCGTCTTTCTTATGCACGAATAAGACTGGCGCACCCTATGGGGATACACTGGTCCTGATAAATCCCTTATCTAAGAGATCCTTCAACTAATCTTTCAGTTCCCTGAGTTCTATTGGTGCTATTCTATATGGAGGAATTGAAATAGGCTGAGTATCTGGAAAAAGGTCTATGCTAAAGTCTATTTCCCTTTCGGGTGGAATGACTAAAGGAACTTCGGGAAAGACGTCTGAATATTCATTAACCACTGGGATTGACTCGAGACTGGGAGATTCAGAACTGGAATCCTTAACATGCATGAGATGATACACACACCCCTTAGAAATCATTTTCCTTGCCCAAAGGTAGGAAACCAGCTGACCCCTAAAAGACGAAGTGCTACCCTTCCGCTCTAGGATGGGCTCATTTAGGAACTAAAATTGAACTACCCTATTTTTGTAGTCGACTATGAAATAGCATGACTGAAGCTAATCCATGCCGAGAATGACATAAAAATCAGTCAACTATAACTCGACTAAATCTGCTGATGTGGATTTTTGAAATATCATAACTGGGCAGTTCCTGTATACTAGTAATGACATCAGGAGAATTTTCCTGATCTTGTCGAGTTTGAAGATCATAGAATCTATTTGGGTGTTGCTACTAGTAGCACTGGAAGTGGTACCCTGCTAGTTTGAGCGATCAGACTGAGCTGTGGAACGATTCTATTGACCCTGAGGGCCTGGCTAAGGATACTCTCTAATCTTATGGCCTGGCTTACCATAACCAAAATAGATATCACTATCGGCTCTGCAAATACCCTTGTGGTTCTTACCACAAGTCTGACAAAGGGTGTTTGTTCGGGCACTGCTAACACTCTCCTGAGATTTAGAGCCCGCTGCTCTATCTTTGTTGCCGTCCCTGAACTTTGGCAATGGGGCACTAGCGGAGGAAGGGATGGAACTACTAACTTAGGATAAAACTGCGAATGATTTCCTCTCTCTAATTTGGGTTGAGCAAAACTAAAACTACGTACTCTTGCTCTCTTGTTTTGCCTCTCCCTAGTCTTAATCTTTTGCTCCTCTATCTGTTGAGCATGGGTCATGAGCCTACCTAAAGTCATATCACTATTTAGCATCACAAACCTACACTCATTTACCACGCTATCATTCACCCCTGACACGAACTTGCTCATCTCAGCCCTATTGTCTGCAACCACATGAAGGGAATATCTGGCTAGATGAGTAAATCTAAGAGAATACTCTCTACTTGTCATATTTCCCTGCCTGAGATTGATGAACTCAAGAACTTTGGCCTCTCTCCGCTCTTGGGAAAAGAATCTATCTAAAAAAGATGTGACAAAATCTTCCCACTCAATAGGACCTTTATTCTCTAACCTTTCTGCTAACCACTGCTTATACCAAGTGTGATAACATCCTGTAATTGGTATGTGGCTAACTCAACACTCTGAGAAAAATTTACTCTCAAGATATCAATGACCTTCTAGAAGTGGTCATCAAATTCCTAAGGATCCTCATCTATCTTAAACCCAAAGAAGGATGGAGGGTTCATTCAGGTGAAGTCCCGAATTCTAGCCGCTGTTGAATTGGCCACTGGGTTGGCCGAAACGTTTGCTTTTCGTTCATTCTGGGCAGCTACAGACTGAGCAAGAATGGTAAATGTGGTCCTGAACTCTGCATGAGAAACATGTTCGCCTAAATGATCTTTGGGCTGAGGAGATGACTGATTACTTCTCTTTGGAGGGATGTTTTTGATATAAGAGAAGAACGGATTAGACTGAGAGACTGACTTGAAATTATATTTACTAGCACGACATAAATATTGAAAAAAGCAAATTTTTCCTAAAACATCTCGTAACCTCCTGTACATAAATGTGGTGCGCAACACACCCATGTACAAGACTCTACTAGATAGGACTTTTAGACTTCCTAAGACTCTATTGAACCTTAGGGTTTGATACAAAGTTTGTTACGCCCTGATTTTTCTGAACCGAAATGCTACACGGCGCTTATGACCCCGAAGGATCACAAGCTAACCCATGACTGATATTTGTACCTGTACAATGCAATATATAACATAATAATATGGAAAACATGAACATGTAGGCCATATGGTTCAACTGAATAAAGAATTTGTCAAAACATAACATCCATATAGGTGAAAGATACCCAAAATAACTAAAAACTGAATCAAATCTGAACATAAGTCTGAATACTGAATCTAAAAGCCTCAAAGTATTGTCTGAATAAGGAGTTGATGGAAAATGTCTCCAACTAACTCTGTAAACTGATAACTAGCTAAAATAATAATGAATAAATCAAATCATATTTTCCTCGAAGGATGACTCCTAAGAATCACACCCTAAAATGGTAGGTGAGTCCCCATCCTTAGGTTCACTCGGTGCTAACTTCTACTCCCATCTGAAGAGACTAAACATGATTCAACTGACTATACATGGACAGATTAACTGACTTTCGTTGACTGATGGAGTAGTACTATTATCTGAGTGTTAACTGAGATCATGAGATTTGTGAGGTTTTCCTGAGTCACATGACCGACTGATTTCTGTATATTATAGCTTGACTGAGATTATCGTGACAACATGACATGGCTCTAGGCACACATATATTTTTCTTGGGAACAAATACCCCTAAGACTCGATAGAAGGAAACTGACGCACATGACATGACTTGATCACAATATTTGAGTCCAAAATTTATAATATCATAAGTAAGGGATATCATATTTCATGTAGTTATTCAACATCTTAAACATTGTAGGGAGTGCATGGATATATTTTGTCTACATATTGTATATCTCCATTATCTTACATGCTTCATACCACCATAATAGCAATACATGAAAAGAATGAGATTCATATTGAAGTATATAGCTAACATGGACTTGTCATTTAGACATCATAGAACCATACAAACATGAATTTCTAGCATCCTAAGCATTTTATCAAACACCTTACATGCATTCTTTAAGGCATTGTTGAGTTTCATACTTGCACCATATTAAACCACCTAAAGTTCATGGTTTTCAATTAAGAAACATATATATTCCATAAAAACACCTTTAGACATCACATTGAAACTTAAACAACAATCATCAATATGTATATACTCATATCACCATAAAAATTTTACAAAATAATATTTAAAACATGGTTCTTGAGCTCTATGAATGGATTGGATCCATAGATGAACACTACACATACCTTAGAAAGGAAACCTTAATGATTTGCTGGAGAGTTCTTGGATTGGGAAACTTAATTCTCAATTATCTTGGAAAAAGGCTTGAATCTTGCTTTTGAGAGATGAGTTTGATGGAAACCCTAATCTTGTGGTTGAGAGCATAAGAGAGGATTTTTGAGATACTTAACTGAATAAAAAATAGGAAAAATTATGCCTTTTTATGGTTATAAGTCATGGAGGGTGAAGTAAATGACCAAAATACTCTTATGAAATAAATTCCCAGTTGCTGAAAAATCATAGTTGACGACCTTCGTGATAGGGCATCACAAATATGATAAGCTGTCACGAATGTCGTCACTTAGGAGCTGGTTTCTGCCTAAGGCTAATGACCATCATGATAGGGAATCACAACTGTGGTAAGTTATCATGAATGTCATCACTTAGGAGCTATTTTCTGCCTAACGCTGATGACCTTCGTGATAGGGCGTCACAAATGTGGTAAGCTATCACGAATGTCGTCACTTAGGAGATGGTTTCTACCTAAGGCTAATGAAATTCGTGATAGGGCGTTAGAAATATGGTAAGCTATCATGAATTCTGTCACTTAGGAGTTGGTTTCTGCCCATGGATGGCGACCTTCGTGATATGGCGTCACAAATGTGTTAAGCTATCACGAATGTCGTCACCCTGTTTCCAGCCTGACTTGCTGGAGTAAAATAGGAATAACTCTTTGCTCCGATATCGAATTTAGGAAAAATTGGTATATTTGGAAAGATAATTCATTTATCTATCTTTTTGTAGGTCAGGAGATAAAAAATTCCATGTATAATGAGAGATATGCTCATTTGAAGTTGACTATACCAATATCCTTCTCAAGAATTCAATCGGTAAGGAATGTTTTGATTCGTCTGATAGCTGGGAGTTATTTGAAGCCTTAATATACATATGATGTACTCATAAAACTATAAAACAACCATTATGTACTATTCATGAGCTTGGTATATGGCTTTAATATTGGTTTGGATTTTTTGGGATATTACAGCTAGTGACCATTTACTAGATTGTGAGTTGGTTTTGAAACCGTTCTCCATATTTACGTACTTGTTTGCTTTTCTTACTATTTGGATTCATTATAAACATTTGTTCACCTATTAACACCTCAATAAGTACAATAAAGCACACAACACTTGTGATATTAAATCTAAGGAATCCGAGAACAAGGAAATAAAGAGAAAGTGTTATGGCCTTTATGTTACAACTAACTCATTTGTTATTTAGTAGTGAAACTTATTTGATAAAATCAATTGATTTAGATGATATTGAAGGCAAATCTCAAGATTGATAGGAAGCCGAGGGGCAAAATAAAGATGTTGGCCGAGACTTAAAATTGTTGTGTTCTCGATTTATTCTTATTTTATGCCATTTCATTTAACTTTGCCTTAAATTTGAGGTCATATTCCTATCAAGATGGAGAGGATGATACGGGAACGATCACGAAGATGGACATTTTTGATTGTGTTGAATGTAACATATGAAGTGTACGAGTTGAAGTGTGAAAAGGGCTCCAAAGTTGCCCCTATATTGCACTACATGGGCGCCATTTTGTTCATTTAGCACTAAGGGGCACTTTTATCATTTTTTTCTATTATTTGTACTAGCCTATATAAATAACATGTTAGGTTTTTAGATCATTATTTTTGTAATGTTGATAAAAGAACACAACTCTTGAGACAGAGAGTCTCTCTACGCTAAAACTAGGACATGAACAAGTGTAGATTCACTTGTGAATGTGTATTACTTGCAGATGTTGGTGATTGAGCAGTGGAATCCCTCTTGTTTCTCGTAAAAGTATGGTTTTGCTATTGTAAGTCTTAGGGTTCCGTAGATTTGATATATCTTTTGGTTCCTAATCTTGTAAGAGAGTATGTCTCACTATCTATAATTACATTTTATGTCTTAGTTTTTCTTCTGTAGTGAAACTATTTGTTCTTGTTGTTCTTGTAACCTTGTAATTGTTAGATTGTTGTCATCCTAGTGTTATCTTCTTATCATATTATATTTTATCTCTTTTTATTGTTAGTGTTTTTGGTTTCATTTACACCTTGTTTCTTGTTATTGTTGGACTTGAGAATTGTATTTGTGTTGCTCTCGATTTTCCTCTTCTTCGTGGACTATTTTTAGAGTGTTTTAATATGTACCAAGTTTGTATTGTATCATTCCTTTTTATAGGTACCGTGGCTTCGGGTGAAGGCAGTCCAAGAGCTTTGGTAGAGGTAAACATGGATCCTTTAATGTCGGCCATAATGTGAATTAGTAGTCGAATGGAGTGAATGGAAGGGAGAATGAAAGGGATGGCTGGTTTTCTTTTTACAAGAATGGACACTTTGGAAGTTCGTTAGACTCTATCCACTCAACACCTAAAAACAATCATGCCTCATCTAGTGGACATGCTCCCAACACCTCCTTTACTATAACTCTAGAAACATTTCACCAAATGTTCAACCTACCTAGAAAAGTACATGAACCCATCAACCAAGCCTCTACTTATTCAAATAACGGAAACCAAGTCTACCAAGAAGCTCTAAAAAACAAAGAACCTCGAGAAATGTTGAGACCCCTAATTAAATAAACCAACTAATGCAAATTGATGATATGGATGGTAAGGGTCCTTATAGAGGTGAGGAATTAGATGAAGTGGCTCTCTTCGTGGAATTTTTGCATAATAGAAGAGGAGCTCAAGGAGGAGTCATAGGGGCTTAGGGGGAAGGTTTGGTCCAGTTCCTTATGGTAGAGAGAACTTGGGACACCGTCCTCAAGATAAAGATGGTCATCAATGGGATCAACGGGGAAATTTGGGTAGAGACATATGTCTCAACTCCATCAAACCCACTCTTCCTACCTTCAAAGGAACTGTGATCCCTCTATCTAACTTGATTGGGAACTAAAATATAATTGTATTTTCCAACTCAATAATTTAACTCCATACAAGAAAGCTGTACATACCATTGGTCAACTTGAAAGATATGCGTCTACTTGGTGGGAGACGAAAAAATTGCAATGGGAAAGAAATAGTAATCTTGATATTCAGGACTGGTAGTAATGAGAGATAGATATGTCATGGAAAGGTTCAATAAAGAAAAACTAACAAGTCTCTACCATTTGAGGAAAGGAGATAGAAGTGTGCAAGAGTATTACGAGGAGTTTCAAAACTTGATCCTTCATCTTGATATTGTTGAACCTCTTACGCCATGCCTTGATCGGTTCAAGGGTGTTTTAGATTATGAAGTTGTTTCTAAACTCATTGTCCATAATTTTAAATGAATAGAGGATCTTATTAAAGTTTCCATTGAGGTTGTAAGGAAAAATCATGCCAAAAGGACTTTCGGAACAAGAAAAAAAACTCTTACAAGTCTTTAGAGAAGAAGCTAGTTGATTGGGCAATCCAAAGGCATCTACCACAGCTAAAAGGTAAACTATCTTCTACTCCAATTCTAAAGGTATTATTTACTTTAAATGTCAAGGTTTGGTCCATAAGGCTAGTGAATGCCCCAACCAAAGGAACATTATATTAGTAAAGGGTGATCCTTACTTTGTTAGGGGTAAAGTGACCGTAAATAATGGTGGTAAGGAAATACTTCAAGGGGATGATTGAATTAATGTTTAAGAGATATTGGTAATAGAAGAAGGAAACATCTTTGTACCTTGTGGGTGGATAATGAATACTCCCTATGAAGATGTTTGGCCCGAAGAAGGAAAGGTATTGAATTTTAATCTCTTGATGAGGAAGGACCCAAATAGTAGAGATGAGGAGTTTCGAGTTAAAGAAGAAGAACTTATTCTCAAATCCAAGCACTTGTTGTTCACTACTTTCGGCACTAGCATTGTACCAACTTCAAATGTAAGGCATGAGAGACACATTCCCGTGGTGCAAGTTTAGATCGCAAGAGTTAAAGCTCAAGTCTTTGCTCCAAAGATATGTAGCTAACCCCTTCTATTTCTATATTTCCTTGGAATTATGATGACATTTATCCTAGAGTAGACAATGCTATGAAGATATTTAATTTAAAGTCTTCCCTAGATATTATTGATATCTTTTGGAATGACTTGAATGTGCATGAAGTGTATGGCCTTCCTTTTTCCAAGAAAATTCTATGGATTCCACTTTAGAAACAAATCTTGTCTCATGTTTCTTGTCACATTTAAGTGAATAGACAAGTCATTTCTTTCATGGAAGGGTTTTTGGTTATTGTGATTGGAAGGGTATTTTAATCCCTAAGACCCCTCGACTTGTGAAGTGTGTGCAACCTTTGTTTGATGCTTTGGTAGGTTGTGCTAACCTTAACCCTCATTCCATGAGGAAAGTGTGTTTGTTTGTGTCTCCTACTATTTTTCACGGTTCAGTTTAGAGGTTGAATCCATATCAAGAAGGGGAGGATGATACGAGTGTAGGGGGCATCATAACTTTCAATGACACCGTGGGAGGCCAATGCATAAATACTCAAGCTTGGGTCTTTCCTTGGATGGCTAACCAATAGAACAAGCATTGAAGTGTGAAGAAAGACTTCAAACACTCCAAAGCCACCCCATGTGTACACTCCATGGCCGCCCCTTTTGTAAAGCCTTATTAAGGGTACTTTGGTCTTTTATTATGTAATAAGTTTAGCACAAGACATTAAGTAACTCCTCTTACTTCATTTATCAAAAGCTTTGATATTTTGAAAGACTTCTCTTTGAGAGTTTATTACAAGTGTGGAATCACTTGTACAACTGTCGATTCACTTGTGGCAACGTCGAATCGTTGTGTTGGTTACTAGTTTACAAATGGAGGTTGCTTGGGTATCTAGGTTCCTTTGAGGTCTTCATTAGAGTGTGGTGTTGTTTAAATGGTTTATAGGGGTATTTTTTTTTGATACACACTTAGGTTCTTGTTTATTGTATAATCTTATTTCTTGTGTTGTTGGCTGTTTTTAGTGTTTCCCGATCATTCTTTTATCACCTTGGATCAAACACTGTTAATTATATGACTCATCTAACCAAGTCATAACCACGATATACGATCCATATGCATAATCCGTATCCCTGACAAATTGAAATGCCAGGAGGATCAAACACAACCAACCATATGAGTCCTTGATACGACTCATACCACTACCTACGACTTATACCCCTAATTTGAACCCATTCTAGTGACCAAAACCATCCCACCAATTAACAATGGTCAGAATGCCATCGTACCATACCACTCGCACCCAGCATACGGCTCGTACCTATGAGTCATATTGGGTCCGGAGAACGGAATTCCAAAAAAATTTCTAATTGTTAAAACCCAGGATGTTTCAATGATAATGATGATGCATTGTACAACGTTGTCGCAACATCTCTATATATACCTACAGAGTTAATGCTTCCTAATTTATTACCCATGGGAGTTCGGCAACCCATATACAACCAATATCCATATTTCCTCTCCAGCACATACATCGGTAAAGGTTTTTAAAGATGTCGTACTTTTTTTTAGAAAAAGCAAATATTTCCAATATTTCCTATTTTTCCTAGTATTTCCATTGTGGTACAAATTTTTCATGAATGAATATGATATGAGGATGTAATTTTCACAACCAACAAAAATAAGAATAATTAATACCAAACAATTTAAGCCAAAAATCCACTATAATCAACAAACCATCCATGATTTGAATAACCAAGAAAAAATAAAGTGAAATATGCAAGGAAATGTCATTGATACCACATATATAAAAAAATCTAGGCTTTTTCCAACCAAAAATAATGTATCCAAACATACATATATTTTTACTAGGCCAACAATACCATATAAGACCCCACAACGTTATACATAGCAAATAATATTTTAATGCCATCAAATATTATCAATATATGCCCTCAAACGGGCACATAAATTACCTAACAGGATTTCCATGAAACAACCCCATGCACATAGCATGCTTTTACACTATCATTATCTACCCAACCTAGTCTGAAGAAATTGATGCCATAACCCATCTCAAATGCCGAAACCATTTCCAGAAAACCTTCAATTCGGATCTTTACCATAACATATCGACAAAAAATCAACAAAAACATTGAAATATAAAGTCCATGTATCAAAAAAAAATCCAATGACTCCTCTATTGCTGATTGTGAATAAGGGTCAAAATGGAAACCTGCAATGGGTTATTGAAAAAGAAGGGTAAAACTGGAATTTTTGTCCAAAAACATATTTTTCAAGATTAAAGGAACTCGCGGAAGAAAAAAAAGTGAAAATTGGGGTTTGATATGAAGAAATAGTTGTTTGGGCCTTCAAAAATAAAATCCCGGAATTCCACATTTAATCCCGAATTTAAACAAGATTTAAATGATTAAAAATGAAGAAAGTAGTTGTAATAGGAGTTTTTGAGCTTACCAAAGATTAGAAATGCAAGTGACCCTATTGTCACTGATGTGACGGTCGTGTACGTGATATTTTGGCTTCTCAATTGGGTCTCTTAAGAAACCAAAATGTCGGGTGACCGAAATGTCGCTTAAGTGGGTGAACAAGCTAATTGGTGAACGACATGGAGACTTGGAGAATTCTTAGTGTCTGTGGACTTCTCGGGATTTATTTTGAATCTATATAAAGCAAATGAACCCTGCTAACCTACTATATTCAATGCTCCAAACTCAATGGCAATATCGGATTTTCAAAAAATGTTGTTTTTACAGAATTGACCCTCGAGACCTAATTTTAGAACTTTTAAATGAAGGGTTGAAATAAGATATAAAAGTCGTAAACCCATTCCAACCATGTTACCAATCTAAAATTGATATTCTGGATATGTTGGCATAGTATGTTTTGCTATCCTACGCACAACTCAATAAATGTTGTCCGAAGTCAACAATAAGGCTTTTAAATCCACCAAAAATCACAAACTTGCACAAATCACATTGAAATGTATTGGGAATTGTTCCAATAATCCCCGTACCACAAAAATACCATGTTGAAACCACGGGGAATGGGAAAATGAATGAATTACAATGAAATAAATGATTCACACAAATCACCAAAAGTTGGGTAATTACATCATCCATCATTAAGAATCTAGTTCATCCTAGAACAAAGGGAAATAGAAATACTCGAATCATCAAAAAGTTTGGGATAACTACCATGCATATTAGAATTAAAATCCCAAATAGACTCAACTATAGGATAATGCATCCATTTGATCTTAACTATAAGAATAACTCTAGAATGCAACTGTCTAACATACCTGGCTAGAATGGAGACTAACTCCTCAAGAAGACAATCACTCATCTAATTAAATTGATTCCCAAAATATGATATAAGACTCATCCTAAATGTAATGCCGAAGAATGGAAACATGAAAAACTAGATGAATAACTATCAATTATCGAGGAAATACTAACTTATAAGTCACATTCCAAATAGTCTGAAGGATCTTAAAAGGTCCAATATATATGCTTCTATGCTTTCCCCTCATCACGAACCTTATCACGCCCCTCATAGGTGACACACGAAGGATGATATGATCGACAACATTGAACCTTAAGTCACAAAGCCTATGATCTAAGTAGCACTTCTACCCACTCTGAGCCACTCGAAGTCTATCTTTAATGACCCAAACTCTATGAAAAATCTCATGAAGTAAGTTCACACCTTGAGGTTTAATCTATGAAACATCAAATAAACCTACTAAAAATCAACAACGCCTACCATACAAAGATTGAAAAGGAGTAATGTCAATATTGGAATGGTAGCTATTATTATATGTAAATCTACCAAAGATAGATACTACTCGCAGTGACCTTTAAAGTCCATCAAACAAGAGTGGAGAATATACTCCAAAACATAAATAGTCCTCTCCGATTGACCATCAGGCTGGGGTGGAATGTTGTACTTGAGATGGCCCGACTTTCCAACTCCTCCTAAAAATTCTGCAAAAAGTAAGATTTGAACACGAAGACTCAATCAGAGATGACCGACACTGGCACTCTATGAAGATGGACTATCTACCGAATATAGATGCAGTCCAACCTCTCAACATTAAACAAAATTCAAACACAAAAGAAATAAGTAGATTTGGACAATTGATCCATCTTGACCCAAATACTATTAGACCCATGAGAAGTATGAGGCAACCCTATCAAAAAATATATAGTAATCTATTCCCTTTTTTACTCAGGAATGGGTAACTTCTGAACCAAACCACCAGGCCTCAAATGCTCGACCTTCACCTACTAGAAACATAGGCAACGAGTATAAATTCAGCTATATTATTCCTCATACCACACCACCAGTAATACTATATCAAATCAAGATAAATCTTAGTCACTCCCAGGTGGAAGTAATATTTGGAATAGTGAGCCTTCTTTAAAATCAACCTCATAAAATCACCCACTCTCGACACACAAACTCACCACTAATCCTCAAGATACCATTTGGGATAAAAAATGCTTCCTTAACCTCACCACTCATTACCTTATCTAGAATCACTCTCAGCCCAACATCATTAAACTAATGAGCCCAAATCTGCTCCATAAAACAAGACCTAGCTTCTATAAATGCCCTAACATACCTAGGTGTTGAGATATCAAGCCTAACTATTTGGTTATCAAAAAATTGAACTTCCAAGGACAAAGGTCTCTCCTGAGGTGAAAGCTACGCCAAGCTACCCATGCTAGTCGACTTTCAGCTCAAGGTATCCACAGCCATATTACCATTGCTCAAATGACAGAGAATAGTCAAGTAATAATCCTTAAGAAACTTAACCCAATAGCACTGCCTATTATTAAGATCTCACTGGGTGAAGAAGTACTAAAAGGCTTCAATGATTTGAGAAAATCCCACAATGGACTCCATACAAGTAGTGCCTCCATGACTTTAAAGCAAAAACAACCACACACAACTCCAAATCATAGGTGAGCTTATTTTTATCATGGGGCTTCAAGTAACATGATGCATAAGAAATCACCTTTTCCTCTTATATCAACACTACACAAAATCCATTACCAGAAGCATTTCAAAAAAAAGGTAAAACATGCACTCCTTGAGCTTTTGAATGTTCACCTCAAAAGCATCAGACCACTGAAAAAATCTTCTTTTGAGTTAACTTGGTCAATAGAGCTACGGTTGATTAAAAACCCTCAACAAAAAAAACATAATAACTTGCTAAAACAACAAAACTTTGAATCTCTATAGGACGAGTAGGCTTATTATAACCACAAATTTCTAAAATCTTGATCGGATTGACCATAATACCATCCTTTGTAGCCATATGACCCAAGAAACAGACAGACTCCAACAAAAACTCACATAAAAACATAGCATACATCCTCTTATCTCTCAATCTCTAAAGTACAATTTGCAAATTCTCCCTATGATTGGCCTCACACTTATAATAATCCACGATATCATATATAAATACAATGACAAAAAAGTTAAGATATGGTCAAAATAACCGGTTCACTAACTTCATGAATACGGCTGGGGCATTTTTCAACCCAAAGGACATGACCAAGAACTCATAATTATTATATCGAGTTTAAAAAGTCATCTTTAAAATATCTAAAGCTCTAATCCTCAATTGTTGATAATCGAACCTCAAATAAATCTTTGTAAACACTAAGGACCCTGAAGATGATTGAACAAATAATCAGTATGATACTTTTTCATAATCTTCACCTTGTTTAAATTTCAATAATCAATACATATATGTATTGACCAATCCTTTTTTTTTCACGAATAAGATAGGTGCACCCTATGGTGATAAACTAAGTCAGATAAATTCCTTATCCAACTAATCCTTTAATTTCTTTAACTCTACTGGGGCCATCCTAAAAGAAATAATAGAAATGGTACTGGTTCATTTCTCAACATCGATATCAAAGTCAATATCATAGTCCAAAGGCATACCAAGCAAATGTATAGAATAGATAGACCTACCTCAAATGTAGAAACTAATCCTAATCCTTCAATTCAAAGATTCTACATCAAGAATGAAACAAAAATCAACTAAAATATACAAAAATAGAATCTTCCCATCAAAAGATAGACAATGAGACCCATAGTGAAAACTTTCAAATTGAGGTCAAAATGAATCCTTGAAATGAATTTTCAAAAGAGAAAGGTAAGACTAGAATTTTTGCCCAAAAGGATATTTACCCTGATTAAATGAACTCATTGAAGAACACCCAAATGAAAATGATATTAAATTTGGGTTTGATTCGAATAAAAGATAGTTTAGGTCTTTTGACCAAAATCACCAAATTCCACTTTTAATTCTATATTTAAAAAGATTTAAATGATTAAAATTTAATAAAGTAGTTGAAGTAGGAGTTTTGGAGATTAGCCAATCTTAGAAATTGAAGAAAATACTCAAAAACGCAATCCTCATGCTCTATGTATTGAAATTGTGTCAAATCATGAAAATTGGGTATATAGATGACCCAGGCATCGCTTAAGCAATCACCGGGTTGATTAAGTGATGAGGTTTTTCTTTTGTAATCACCAAGTTGGTAAAGAGATTATTTGAGACTTGAGAAATAATTTGCCTATCGACATTGTTCCAGCGACTCTGTTATTGCTTAAGAGATAATCGTATACGTGAATAAAAATTTTGTAAGTGATATTTTGGCTGAATTGTTACGTTGTTTAAGTGACCAAAATGTTTTTGAAAAGGGTGAACCAACTGAGTGGTGCACAAGATAGAGACTTAGAGAATTCCAAGTCACTTCGTACCCCCCAAGATTCTTCTGAATCCTTAAAACATAAACAAACTCTACTACCCCGTTAAATTTGACGCCCTAGAATAAATGACCATATCAGATTCTTGAAAAAACATTGTTTACACAAAGTTGACTACCAATACCTAATTTCATAAATTTTTGGAGGTAGGGTCAAAATAAGGTATAAAAGACTTAAACCAGACCAACCTTGTTACAATTCTAAAATAAATGTTCCTGATCTGCAGTGTAGTCTATTTTTACATCCAATGCACAAATCAATAAATGTTGACCAAAATCAATTATAAATCTTTTTAAGAAACTAAAATCCTCTAATTCACACAAATCACATTGAAATGCATTAATAACCATACACATCATCTTTGCACCCCAAAGATAGAACAATGCAATCATGAGGGAGGGAGTAAAATGGTCAAATTACACAAAAATAAATATTTCACATAAATCACCAAAAGTTAGATCATTACCTGAGTAAAGGTCAATCTATTTAAGACATGTAAATTCACATCTATTATAAATAAACTTAGGTGTTGTGGGGAAAATAGTAAAATGTATAAATTGGTTGGGAAGGTCTTGAGCATA
This sequence comes from Capsicum annuum, assembly GCF_002878395.1. Taxonomy (NCBI): domain Eukaryota; kingdom Viridiplantae; phylum Streptophyta; class Magnoliopsida; order Solanales; family Solanaceae; genus Capsicum; species Capsicum annuum. Next base: position 139,127,966 of record NC_061114.1, on the reverse strand, counting down.
ATTTATTCTTCGTAGGAAAGTAGAGTAAATGGAACTTTAGAGGTACAAGATATTCAATTAATGGTGGTGGAAAACCCTATTATAAATTAGAAGGCTCATGAGCTCAAAATAAAACAAGATTCTAAGAGAAATAAACCTAAAAAATAGAATATTATGGTTTTGAAAGATGGGATAAATTACTCAACAAAGGATAAAAATAATACGGGCTATTTCCTGACCCTAACTAGGGCCTAGCCATGATGGGGATCTCAATTCCACCAGGGATCGTAGATTACCCCCTTACACCTAACCCACCAACACAACATCCCCAATGTCGATTGAATTTTGAAAATATAACAAGGTAACATAAAGATAATCTTAAAGATATTTAAACCATGTCTATAACCCATCAATGGGAAACCCAAAAAATATCCTATCAATAACACCCAAGCTCACAATAATCCAACAAAGCCTTCTAAATAAAGGGCCAAAACAGAATACCAATAAAGTCTTCGGACATGCCCCCGACTAGCCAAAACAAGTTTAAAAATCTAAGACATAAGAGACTAAAATATGAAATGTATACTTCCGATGAAGGGAAGCTCACCACTTTAATGTCAACTCACGAACTAACCCTGACTATAAATCACTTTGCAGGAGAAGTAAAAGTATGGCTAATTCCTGCATAGCATTGGGACACTTCTTCTAAAGATGGTTACCAGGGTGAACACTAGCATGTAACTCAGGGTTAAGAATAACATAATGGCTTGATCAACAGTTTCAAACTCATCGAAAATACAATGTACATAATCAAATATATATAAATATGTGTATATATCACATGACGAGGTATGGAATAAGGTTTTACATATACCTTAAGACTTTAATCTTGATTGTGTAGCTTAACCATCATATAATGGTACCCACGAGCTATTTAGGCGCCAGCTCTCACCCCTAGTTTGGCCCCAGTTGTGTAGCCACGCAAACTAGAAAAAGATCATATATATAAATGAAGGACTCAAACTCTCTAATCATATACTAGTGTGACTTATGAACCCGATCATGAAATGTAATTGGCGTACTTGAACCCTTCAATCATAATAATATAAATAAGGTAGACCCGAACCACCTAGTCAAAAGTAAAGGGACTTGAATCCTCAACCCATAACAAGTCCCACACCAGCTGACATTATTTCAAATATTGATTACTTACACCTCTACTTTCTGGAGTTATCTACACAACCCCCTTTTAAATCCTTATTGAAAACATTTAACACATTTTCCCATTTTAATTAAATAGATTACACACTAAGGTATCCCATTAGTATCATCATACCAACCTCGCTTACAAGCTTATATCATCATGCCATGTCATCTACTCATATAAATGGGACTCAAACACACATAATCAACTAAACCTATAAGACTCCAATTCCACCATTTATACATAGAAACAAAGGTCTTTCGAGGAAAACATTCATACTTCATTATCCTATTTATGCCAATGCATTATTACAAGTGGGTAACCCAAACTATTTGACAAAAGCCATTTTCACTGATAATTTCATAGACAAGTTGAGGCCATACACTTTACAAAACCATAATAAAGGCAAAATTATGAAATTAGGTTTTAACCATGGCCCCTCATTTTAATCACCATTCCATACACTCACCAGTTTAAAATAATATTTTTAACATGAATGATCATACTTACCCAATGGGAGAAAATTATTCAACAATAAGCATTCAAAACCCTTAAAGTTTGTTCTAAAATCAACATAAATATCTCATGAACACTACTTTAAGACATTTTATTTTAATAAATTAACCCTTATAGAAGAGTAACATGGCTTAAATATTCACTATTATGGACAAGAAAAATTGAATTAACCCCTTGATGTTGAACCTTGAGAAAACCCTAGCTTCTAGTTTTTAGAGAATTTTAGAGTGAAGAACATCTACTTTTATAATGTTATAGTTGGGAATAATGTCTTAATATGTTTTATAGGTTGTGGGTTGTGTTTAGAGAAAGTTAGAAATGCTTAAAATATCCTTATTAATAGGTAGAAATTAAATTGTATGTCATAACGAGTGTTCTTATCAATCGTAGTGTCACCATACGAATTAGACCCTTTAGTCATAAAAAAACTAACAACCATATTTTCTATAATTTTGTAAACTATCAATATAATACTCGAGTATTTTAGCCTCCTAACAGTCCCATGAAACTTAAAGACCCTGGGTTTTAGATCTTTAGAAAATTTTCTAGATCTCTAGATTTTAGGCTATATATGACTTGTGGGTATAATTATTTTGTTGGGAGTACAAGTGGTATGCCTTGGTCGTATGTTAACCAGTGATGGTTTGTGGGTTTGATTGGTTTTTAGAATGGGTACAACTTGGTTGGTACGAGTTGTATGGTTGGTCATGGGTCGTATAGTTTGGGTTTTTCCTTTACTTAGTAAAATAAGTTGGATCTGAATATAAGTGGCTCACCATGAGTCATAAGATAAGGTATGAGTCATACCAAAAACTCTTAAGATAGACAATGTTCAAACTTTTATTGATTTTATAATAATACAGTTTACTAGTACTGATTATATGGTTGGGTACGACAATGGTTGGGTAAATTTTATGGTGGACAGTGTTAGGTTAAAGGGGGATTCCTAGGGTATGAGTGACAGTTACTACACACATTGGAGGGTACGACTAGTATGGGGTAGTCGTACCATCTAACGGGAAGTTTAAGCAGTCAAGTTGGGGGTAATCAGGATATTTCCCCACTTAGACACTTAAGGACCCATGACTTATATAACTAATGGGACATTATTTACCATATTATTCTAATATTAAGCACTTAGAACTCTTTCTAATTCTCTCTAAGTCTCTTGGGTAAATGATGGTTGGGTTTTATTTGGAGGATCAATTTGGGGATTGTACAGGTGATTTTTCTCCATAATCTTTGTAATCTAAGGCATGTACTTCTCCCTGATTCTTAGTTACAACTAAATTCATGTTTCATACAATGTTTTTATGGCTTGATAATTGTATAGTTTTGGGGTTTTCAAATATATATTAGGGTTTTGGTAGTAAATTATTGGTTTTGGTTTTGCCGTGCTTTAATTATGTAATTACATTCTTTAATGGTGGTTTATGCAATTGGTTGCATGGGAATAGCTTAGTAATTGGAATTTCTTTTGGAAACACTATGCCCCCAACATGTTTGATAAAAATCATATTATAATGCTTTTACTATATTATTGGACTTTTAATGGGACTATTACATGGTATTGTTTTGTATTTGAACCATTAATGGTATAAATTGTTTGGAATGGTTAAATGGTAAGGTTCAATGGTAATGGTTATGGTTAATTAAACTTTCTTGTAGGGTACAAGGGAATCCCCCATGTAAATATATTAATGAACAATAAGTGGGGTACATGGGATTCCACTAAGCAAAGTTAATTATGGAATACTTATGGGGTACACAGGATTCCCCCAAGTTCACTTAATAGTGTAATCTATAGGTACATGGGAATCCGTTTACATAAAATAGTTGGCTAAGGACATTGCTTGCAAGCTATAGATGGTAAAAAGATACCACCACTTATGTCTTTGCATAATAGTAGTGGAATAATGGTTTAGTAGGATAGTAAGGGTTTTAAATATGGAATACTAGCAGGGTGTGATAGCTAACCATGAAGGTGCGAGTCCAATGGACTAACACTGGAAACTCATATTTGCCGACATGAGGGTTGGTCATAGCTACCATATATGATACTATGAGATAGATAGGAATCTTCTAAGTATAATGTACATATGTGTCATTGAGATCAAAGATTACTTAGGAATCCCCTACTTTTATGATATCTTTGGTTCATGCGGCTAAATGCATCGAGGCCTATTTAAGGGTTACACTAGGTCCATATAGCCTTATGGGTTATTTTAGGAATGTTAACTACACATACCCTAGTTAATGGTTTTGAAGGAATGACAAACCCGACTCCCTTTATCGGTATGGATGTATTTATATATATATAAATATGTATGGTTGTGTGCATATGGTTGGTTTACTTGGTTTTACTTGATGGTATTATTAAATCCTTATCCTGAGTTCATGCAAGCATTTATTTGCTAACCTATCTTTGGGTGGTTGTATCCCCACATGATATAGGAACTGGCCATTGTACTCTTTTACTTAGTGATAGGATATCGTGATCAACATGATTTGATTGAATTAGTGATCTTTCATATTCCAAAAGGCTCCACTATATATCATAGACATCATTTCATAGTTTGGTCACCTTATGGATATTGGTTTTTGCTATGTCTATGGTTTGGTACATATCCTAACCAGATATTATTTTTCTTTTGGTTTGAGGCTTTTGTGAAATAACTATGGGTTGGAATGGGTGGGATCTTTATTGGATCAACCTTACTATTGGCTTTGGTATTGGGGCTACTACCACTACACTAGATTTGTGATTTTTCTATCTTATTATGTTATGTTATGGACTCTTAATTGGTTATAATTTCATTTTTGACATGGTTATTGGTTGGGCTTTAGACGGTTGGACTCATTTTATCGGTCACAGTCATAGACCTATCGAAGAGTCTAGGTTTGTGTAAATATTTTATCTTGTTATATGTTTGGAATTCATTCTACTTGGGGTATACATTTAGATAGTTGGGTTAGGTATTGAGGGTGGTCCCCTATTCTGGTTGGACTTAGAATGCCCATTATGATAAGGCTCTGGGTTGGGTTATGTAAAGTTGGTACAAGAGCTTTAGGTTCAAGGTTAATTGGAAGTCCACATAGCTATGTCAAGTAGAATCTCCTTTAAGGGTATGTAGCATGCCACACTCATAAAGACCAGGCTATAAAGCATTTAAGAATGTTTCACTTTCTTGGTATTCTATTTTCAAGCATTGAGTCTATGTCCTAGAATCTTCTCTAATACTTGTTTGATCTCTTTTTAGATTATGCCTCAATGATCAGAGAAGTAAGGTAACTTTTTAACCCAACTAAGGACAATGTTGAAGGGGTCCAGTCCCTAATATTTCTTTAGTTCCACTGGTTGCTACTAATCCTCCACAGGGTGATATGACTAGTACAAAATTTTTCCATTTGATTCATGTTATTTCTAAGTTTGTTATAGCCTAGGCTGTGCGGGATGCATTTGGTATTTAATCTATTGAGGCAATAAGGGTTATCCAGTTTATGAAGATGAATCCTCCTACTTTTACTGGTGTGAGGGTGGAGGAAAACCTTAGAGTTTGTTCGATAAAATAGAGAAAATATTCAGGGTGATGCAGACCATGAATGTGGATGGGGTGAATTTTGCTACTTTCTATCTTAAGGATGTGGCGTACTAATGGTACGTAGAGTGAGATAGAGTGAGAGTTGATGTTGAGGATAATGCTTTTCAGGATTGCTTATTTCCTTAGGAGTTGAGGGAAGCAAAGGTAGAGAAAATTTTCAATCTGAGATAAGAGAAAATGTCGGTCAAGGAATATGACTTGAAATTTTATCACATGTCAAGGTATGCTTGGAAATTAGTGTTTGATGTGGCCTAAGGTGAGAAGGTTCACTTTTATACTGTCTTAGGATTTGATCCTTAAAAGAAAGACTACATTTCTTATCAAGGAAATAGATATTTTTTGGTTGATGGTTCATATGCAACTGTCGGAGGAAGAAAAGGAGAAGTAGGTTGAGTTTGGGGAATAGCAGGGTAAGAAGTTTTGTTCTTCTAAATAGGGTGGTGTTCAACAATAAGGTAGTCAGGATGACGGTAAGTATCATAAGAAGAAGTGGGGGAATTCTAGTTCCTTCTCTATAGCTAGTGCTCCTTACCCAAATCAGTGGGTGATAGGCATCAATAGGGTGGCAATAATTTATAGGATAAAGGTGCCTAATCCCAAGAAAGAGGGGCTCAATCAATCTCCTTATGCCGTCCTTAATGATTTTGTGGTAGGTTGTATAGGGGTTTCTATGATGAAGGGAAGGACAAGTGTTTCAAATATGAAAATCTATGCCCTATACTTAGAAATTATCTAGTTGGTAAGGGTTCTTGGAAGTGAGTAAGGCTCAGTTGCTTTATCTTCTTCTCCTACACCAAACGGTGATGCTTTTGTATTTGTTTCTTCTTCTGGTGCCAATGCAGGTGAGAATAGGTTACATGCTCTTGCTAATGGGTAGGAATCTGAGGCATCAACTGATGTCATTATTGTTATGTTACAACTCTTTTATCATTATGTGTATTGCTTACTAAATTAGGAGTCCACTCTATCTTATGTGACCTTATTTATGGCTGTGTATTTTGGTTTTGATACCGAGGTTATTTCGGATCATTTTTCTATTTCTACCCTGATATGTGACTCTTTGGTTGCTAAAAGTGTCCATAGGGTGTGTGAGGTATCTTTTGGTTGTAAGAAGACTTTGGTGGATTTGCATGAACTTGATATGGAGGATTTTAATCTTATTTTGGGGATAGATTGGTTTATTCTATTGTTACGCGTCCTTAGATTATTTAACCCATAAGGATGTCCTTAGGTTCCTAAGTCAACCTATTATTGAGTGTAAGGATGGTTCCTTATCTCCTAGGGGGAGGTTTATTTCTTATCCTAGAGCTCAGAGTTTAATCTCCAAAGGGTGTCTCTATCAACTAGTCCAAGTTAAGGATTAAAACTCAGAAGGTCCTTCTTTACATTCAGTTTTGGTGGTAAATGAATTTCTTGAGGTCTTTCTGGTGTTCCTCTAGATAGGGTGATTGATTTTGGTATAGATTTAGTTTCGGTCACTCGTCCATTTTCTTTTCCTCTTTATTGAATGGCTTCGGCTGAGTTGAGAGAACTTAAGGAGCAACGTAAGGATCTTTTGGAAAAGGGTTACATCCATCCCAGTTTATCCCCATACGGTGCACCAGAGTTATACAAGAGAAAGAAAGATGGTTTCCTTCGGATGTGTATTCACTATCGACAATTGAATAAGGTAATAGTATAGAAAAAGTATCCTTTTTCCAAGAATAGAAAAGTTTTTTTATCAATTTCAAGGTGCCAAATTCTTTTCTAAGATAGATCTTCGGTCTGGGTATCATCAATTTAAGATTAGGGAGGATAATATCTCTAAGACGACTTTTAATACTCGGTATGGGCACTTTGAATTGAGTTCCTGGTGATGTCATTCATTTTGACTAATGCCTCGACAACATTTATGGATTTGATGAACAGCTATTTCATGGATTTTTTTTCATTGTGTTCATTGATTAAATCTTGGTGCTAATCACCTGTGTTTGGCGTTGTAGACATTGAAAGAGCAATAGTTGTATGCCAAATTCTCCAAGTGTGAGTTTTGGTTGAATGCTATAACTTTTCTTATTCATATGATTTTTAGTGAGGGGGTCATAATGGATCTACAAAAGGTGGTTATGGTTAAAAAGTGTCTTAGACCCACAACTCTAACCGACATTCAAAGTTTCTTAGGTTTGGCTGGTTATTTCAGGCAGTTTGCAAAAAGTTTCTTGATGATAGCTGCCATATTGCCTAAGTTGACTTAGAAAAAGGTAAAGTTTTCTTGGTCGGATGCTTGTAAGGGGAGTTTCGAGGAGCTAAAGGAGAAACTAACTTTGGCCCTAGTTTTTTCATTACCTGAAGGTAATGAGGGGTTTGTGGTTTAATTGTGATGCATGTCGAGTGGGACTGGGTTGCATATTGATACAGCATGGGAAGGTGATTGCCTCTGCTTCCAGGCAGTTTAAGGTACATTAGAAGAATTATCCTACTCATGATTTTTAGCTTTTAGCGGTGGTTTTTCCTTTTAAAGTCTCACGGAATTATTTATATAAAGTGTGCATGGAGATCTTTTCTGACCATGAGAGTCTACAACATGCGCTTACTCAGAAGTAGCTAAATCTTAGGCAGAGAAAATGTTTAGAGCTTCTTAAGGACAATGATATGAGTCTTCACTAACACCCAGGTAAAGCTAATGTGGTTGCTGATGCTCTTAGCAGGTTGTTCATAGGGATTTTAGCTAATGTAAATAAGAAGAAGCAGGAATTGTTGAAGGATATTCACTGCTTGGTAAATCATAAAGTTTGTCTCATGGACTCCAATAATGGTGGTGTGATGGAATAGGAAGTGGTTCGGTTGACTCTTGGTGTAGAGATCATAGAGAAGGAAATGCTAAATCCTATTTTGACGAAAATCAAGGGTGATGTAGGTGGGAAAAAGATTATGTCATTCAAGATCAGTGGTGATGGTACATAGCTGTACCAAGGGAGGTTATATGTTCCTGACTTTGATGGTTTGCAAAAAACAATTTTGGATAAGGAACATGAATCATGCTATGTTGTTCATCCTAGTTTGAAAAATATGTATCATGATATCAAGGAGATTTATTTGTACACCTCAAATCCTATAGGGGTGGACAGACACCCATAGCCATAAATGAACGAGAGAACCAATCCATTACCTTGTACTTCTCATGCATGTAACTAGGACAACCAAAGGTTTTGACAGATATGATATAATGCATAGATGAGAATAACTACGTAGGTAAGTACAAAATTACATATACAATACTTGGTCGTTAGGGCCATAATATCTAAAAGACAAGACACTACCTTGCTTAACTTTGCATTGGTCTACAAAGCCTCTAAAACATACATAGACATTTGGTTATGGTTGGGACAAAACCCCGCCTTACTGTTGATTACTGTACAATATTAAAATATGAAAAACATACTCAAAAATCCCCAAATCAATATAGAGCTCACCAATAGTCGCTGGATATCTTGGGCTCCTACTGCGAAGGTGTATTTGGTGAAGCACTCATACCTACAACATGAAATACAGATCCCCCATAAGGGGTATCAGTAGGAATGTATGTACTGAATATGTAAGGCTAATAGTAACTGCAGATGATATAGGAGCTCCACAGAAATCAGATATAAGTGTACAAATTGAGCTAGTAGACCACCTTTACATATTCTTGTAGGGACAGGTACATTACATTCCTTTCTTTATTTTATCTTTATTACTTCATAATCTTTGTAAGTTATATCATACAAATAACCAGCTGATCATTGGTAAATAGAAAATTTAAGATCAACCCATTCTAGGCTTACTCTCCTAAGCTGCCACCCACATATAAGGTATCATGATTTGCCCATGCAAGGCTTATGCCCCTGAGCTACCACCCGTTTAATACAGATTTACATTACTTTGTTTATTTACTCTTTGATATAGTTACTTTGGGTGTCATAATATTATGGTACCCTAAAACAATAATCTACCAATAAGAGACATGTAATGGGCACTTAATGCAACAACAATGAGGTAGGAAGCTTTTGGCACACACATGAAGTATTTCGGAGCTGAAAATAATGCATGGGTCTTATTTTAGTAAATGGAGAAATCCTTTAATTTTCTAGCGAAAACAGACATGTAGGATTTATAATAAGAATTTATTGAGATGTTTTAACATGTTAGAGAGTTGGAAAAAGGTCATTGGCTACATGGAATATAATACGCTACTATTATATTTCAATTGTTATAGTATAACCTTTGAAGGTTACTAGATGGAACAAATGTCCAATTTCATGACAAAGAGTGCAAAATAGAGTATGTCTTACATACCTGGTCGTACAACTCCGATATTAGCCCAACTTGACTTCCCGCTTTTTGGATTACTTATCTACAATCAAATATATGGCAAACTATATTATCAACCAACTGACACATTTGGGCTATCTAACTTCACCAAAATAGTGGCCGGGGAGTAGGCCCTTAATTTATCAATCAAGTGTGTTATTTTAACCCTTTTATTCTCTAATTACATCTACATATCATACATATTATTATAAGATCCCCGACACAACTTTGGTTTATTTACATATTCCAAACAATAAACAAAATAGAATGGGCAGTAGATGTATACCTCTATTAGTTCAGTGGTGTACCACCATACCCTTCTTTTATATTTCAATACAAACTAATTATACCTTTCCCAAATATCAGCCTATCATCCCCTAGCATATTCATACAAAATAGTCCACAAAACAACGCCAAATCCCTTTTGTTGTAGCAATGAATTATTGAACTCATCATCTCTTGAGTTCTCAATAACTACATATCCATAATTCTTTCCCAAATTCATATATAAGGAGAATAAAATGGGGAAGTCACCTTACCTCAATTCTGCAACTTATCCTTTAAATTTGAACTCCTCAAGTACTTCAAATTTCACTTTCCTTCACACTTTAAACCAAAAGAAGAAAAGAGATCTCTTAATAACAATGAAAAAGTGAGCAAGTAGCTTGTTCTATATTCTTCCTTGAATTAATAATTAAGAACTTATAACATGTTTTTATAATCTTTCATGAGATAATTAAGATAAATCATAAGTGTTTTCTCTTACCTTGGCCTGCAAAGGTTTGGGTTTATTCAAGAACCCTAGAAAGGAAAATAGGACTATTCTTTGTTATTTTGGAGAGAGTATGACCAGCAACTTGGACTTATAAAGGCCATATTTTGGCGACCTTCTTAAATTTATTTTAGACATTAAAATTGGTCAAATGGTTCCAATTAGGTGATTCACCTACTTAAGGAGTTCAAGCTACTCAAAAGGTCAAAGTAGGTGATGAACCTACTTGCTTAATTTCTTCATTGGGCTCAATTATTTTTGGGCCTTGATATATTTTTATGTTGGGCCATTTCTTAATTTTTCATCCTCTTTTATTCAATTTGGGCCCAAATGAGTACATTAGTATAGGCCCAAATCTGGTCCATAGCCATGGGTCCATTAATTTGGTCCAAATAGCTTTAGTAGGTGACTCACTTACTAGCTTAATTAAGTTAAGTGAACACCTTAATATTTTATTCCATTTCTATATTCTAATCCATTAAATCTAATTTACAACTTGTACGTACTTGTCCACACAAAAATTTAGATTTAAATACCGGCTTACGATTCCTAGTTAAATAGTTGTATTAATGGTAACTTGATCGCATGACATTAAAACGTATGGGTAGTATCTAGAACTCCATCTAAACTATCAATACACGTATAACACATATTGTCTATATCCCATACCACAAGTCTATATAGAGTTCTATATAAATAGAATAAGTGCATGCAAAATATGGGGTGTTACATCCCCCCCTTAGGAACATTCTCCTATAATATTAGCTTAACTATCCAACCAAAATAAGTTCAAGCCTAAGTTTAATATCCCTATTACTACATAGTACTTATATATTACACTTACTTGTTATTGATACAATTCAGTATCTTGGACTTTCTCTTCGTATTTGAACAAATGGGGGTACTTAGATTTCATAATTTCTTCAGCTTCCTATGTTTTCTCTTCTACTTGTTGATCTCTCCAAAGCACTTTTACAGAATCTATTTCTTTATTCCTTAACTTTTTAGCTTGTCAATCTATGATATATATAGGTATTTCTTCATAGGTGAGATCTTCTGTAACTAGTACATCTTCAGTAGAAGTAAAATAGGATGGATCTTCGATGGACTTTTGAAGAGTTGATATGTGAAATACTGGATGAACTATTAAGAGATCTTAGGGCAGCTTTAACTCATAAGTAACTTGGCCAAACCTCCAAATTATCTTATATGGGCCTATATATTGTGGACTTAGTTTTTATTTCATACTAAATCTCATAACCCCCTTCATTGGAGACACCTTCAAGAACACCCAATAACCTATAAAAAACTTTAGTCCCCTTCTTCTAATATCTGCATGTGACTTGTATTGACTTTGGGCTATTTCTAGCTGTTGTTGAATTACTTTAACCTTTTCCATAGCTTGATTAACAAGATCTCGGCCAAACAAGACATTTTCACCCACTTCAAACCATCCAATTAGTGATCTAAACATTCTTTCATACAAAGCTTCATATGGTGCCATTTTGATACTTAGATGATAGCTATTGTTGTAGGTGAACTTGATAAGAGGTAAATGATCATCCCAACTACCTTTAAAATCCAATACATAAGCTCGTAGCATAGCTTCAAGTGTTTCAATGGTATATTCTGCTTGTCCATCTGTTTGAGGGTGAAATGTTATGCTTAAATTAACTTATGATCCAAAATTTCTCTTAAAAGACTTCCAAAAATTTATAGAAAATTGAGCTCCCGTATATGATAAAATAAAGACTGGTACTCCATGTAATCTAACTATCTCTTTAATATCCAGTTTTGCATACACTTCAACTATGTAAGTGGTCCTAACCGGTAGGAAGTGTGCTTATTTGGTAAGCCTAACAACTATCATACAGATGGAATAAAACTTTTGAGATGTACAAGGCAAACCAGTGACAAAATATATGTTGATCATGTCCCATTTCTATATTGGAAGATCTATACACTGCATATAACCCCCTGGCTTTTGGTGCTCTACTTTAAATCTTTGACAATTCAGACATTCGGCTACAAATTCGGCAATGTTCTTCTTTATGTCACCCAACCAATATATTCCTCTCAAATCATGATACATTTTAGTTGACCCCGGATAGATGGAATACCTTAAATGATGTGCCTCTATCATAATCCTCTTTTTAAGCCCATCTAAATTAGGCACATATAATTTGTTTTAGCATCGAAGTACTCCTTTTTGCATAAGCTCAAATGCCTTTTTCATACCATATTTTACATTTTTCTTAAGTTGTAAAAGAATGGGATCTGCATATTACTTCACTTTTACTTCAGCTAATAATGAAGATGCTGCCACACTATGTACAATAAGCCTCACATCTAGAGTTTCAAGAAGGTGAACCCATAAATTGGATAGTTGGTGTAGATCCTTAGTCAGCCCTTGCTATTTTGTAGGCTGCCCATAAGTGCACATCATAGATTTACAACTTAATGCATCAGCTACCATATTTTCTTTTCTCGAAACATATAAGATGTCAACATCATAGTCATTTAATAGCTCAAGTCATCTTTGTTGCCTCAAATTTAGGTCCTTCTGATTAAAGATATATTGAAAACTCTTATGGTTAGTATATATGTCAACATGAATCCTATACAAGTAGTGATGCTATATCTTTATGGAAAATATAACCGCTGCTAGCTCTAGATTATGCATTAGATAAATCTTATCATGTGGCCACAATTGTCTTGAGGTATATCCTATTACTTTACCATGTCACATCAACACACATCCTAAGCCAATTCTTAATGCATCATAATATACTGCATATCCTTTTGTTTCTTCTGGAAGTACCAATATAGGTGTAAAAGTCAACTTATTCTTCAGATCTTGGAAACATCATTCACATACATCACTCTATTGAAACATGAATCCCGTGTGTGTTAACTTTGTTAAAAGTACAGAAATTGAAGAAAATTCTTCAACAAACCGTTTATAATAACTTGCTTGGAAACTATGAATCTCTATAGGTGTTGTTGGTCTTGGGTAGTTCTTCCCATCTTCTATCTTTTGAGTATCAATATTTATTACTTCATCAGATACAATGTGACCCAAGAAAGCCATAAAATTTAACAAAAAATTCATATTAAGATAGCTTACTATCACGAATAATCTGTAACACCTGCCGTAAGTCACTAGCATGTTCCTCCTTTGGGTATGTCCTTCTCTTTGACCCTCATTTAGATGTAACCTAACAAAAAATCAGTCTTTGGAAACACTTGGGACCTTGCAGTTGGTTGAATATGTCATAAATTCTCGAAAGGGGATATTTGTTCTTAACAGCTACCTTATGTAGTTGCTGGTAGTCTATATACTTTCTCAATAAGCCATCTTTCTTACACATAAATAACAATGGTGCATTCCAAGGGGACATACAAGGCTTTATGAATCCCTATAGAGTTGGTGGTGTTAGCATTTGATGTTATCTTGGGGATGGATTGGCTACATTTTTTCAAGGCATCTCGTGATTCTAGGACCCGAAGGGTCAATTTCCGATTCCCAGATAAAGCAATGATTGAGTGGGAATGGATTTCCATAGTGCCTAAGGAAAGGTTAATCTCTTATATAAGACCCCAAAAATTGATTTCCTAAGGGTATTTGTGTCACCTAGTTTAGGTTAAAGATTTTAGTTTTGAGGGTCCCTCTTTATCATCTTTCCCAATGATCTATGAGTTTCTCCATGTATTTCTTGATGATCTTTCTAGTGTCCCTCCCGATAGGGAAATTGTCTTTAAGATCAATCATTTTTCGGACACTCGTGCTATCTCTATCCCTTTCTATAAGATGGCTTTGATTGATTTGAAAGAACATAATGAGAAATAGAAAGATCTTCATGATAAGGGTTTTATTCACCCTAGTGTTTCCCCTTAGGATATGTCAGTATATGTTGTCTGCAAGAAGGATACGTTCCTTCGAATCTGTATAAACTAAAGCTAGTTCAATAAGGTGACAGTTAAGAATAAGTATCCTTTTCCTAGGATTGATGACTAATTTGTCCTATTTCAGGGTGCAAAGTACTTTTCTAAGATTGACCTTTGATTGGGTTATCATCAATTGAAGATTAGGGACGTTGATATCCTTAAGAATGCTTTCCAAACCTAATATGGTCATTCTGAGAATTGGTGATGTCCTTTACTTTAACTAGTGCACCTGCGATATTCATGTATCTTATCAATTAGGGTTTTGTAAGTTTACGGATTTATTCATCATTGTATTTATTGATGATATTCCTGGTTTATTCTTAGAGTGAGGTTGATCATCCCGATCACCTCTGTATAGTGTTGTTGACAATAAGGATTAGCATTTGTATGCTATGTTTTTCTTCAAATTATGAGTTCCGGTGGATTGTTGTTCATTTTCTAGGTCACGTTTTTTCTAGTAAAGAGATCACGGTAAATCCATCAGAAGTTACAGTGGTTATAAAGTGGCCTAGACCTATGACTCCAATTGACGTGTAGAAATTTTTAGGCTTGGCTGGATATTATAGGAGGTTTGTGGAGAGATTTTCTTATCTTATTTCCCCATTGACTTTGTAAGTTCATAAAAAGGTGAAGTTTATGTGCATGATGCTTATAAGAGTAGTTTTGAGAATTTGAAGGATAAGTTGACTTTCGCTCCTATTTTAACCCTACTCGAGGGTACTAATTGATTTGTTGTTTATTGTGATGTGTCCCATGTGGGAATGGTTGTGAGTTGATACAGTGGAAATTTTTTTGGCATATACTTCTAGGAATCTAAATGTGCATGAGAGGAACTATCTGAATCATGACTTATAGTTGTTATATAGAGTTTATGTTGAAATCTTCTCAGACCACAAAAGCTTATAGTACATGTTAATCTAGTAGAAGTTGAATCTTAGAAAAATAGGATGGCTTGAGTTGCTCAAGGACTATGATATGAGTCTCCATTATAATCCAAGTAAAAATAATGTGGTTGCTGATGCTATTAACATGTTATCTACAGGGAGCTTGTCTCATGATAATGAGGAGAAAAAATGATTCATGAATGATATTCACCATTTAGCTAATCTTAGAATTCGTGTTTCGGACTCCGATGATGGTGGCATGATTTTTCAAGAAGTGGTGAAGTCCTCTCTGGTTGCCGAGGTAAAGGTGATTCAAGATAGACATAAGTCCTCCCAAAGTGGCCAAAAGTCCTATACATATTAGATGTATAGGAAGTTATAGTTTAATATAGTTGATGTGGTATTCTTGAAGGTATCTCCCATGAAGAGAGTGATGAAGTTTGGATTGAAGGGGTAGCTCAGTGCCTGTTATGTTGGTCCCTATCATGTGTTGATGAAAGTAGGCAATATGTCTTGTGAATTGGATTTACTTTTTATTCTGGGATGAATTCATCTAGTGTTTTATGTTTTTATGTTGAAGAAGTGCATGGGTTATCCTTGCTTGGTTATTTCATTGGAGAGTATTAGCGTATCAGATTCCTTATCTTATGAGGAAGTCCCGACTAAGATTTTAGATAAACAAGTCCATTATTTGAGGGATAAGGAAGTGGATTCGGTGATGGTTAGAAGGAGGAACAATAAAATCCAAGATGCAACTTCAGAAACTAAAGAGGACATGAAGTCCAGATATCCATTCCTATTTTTTTCCTTAGATAATCATGCTTGAGGTATGTGTATTCCTTAATATCTTTATTTTCTGTCTTTCTTAAAGGGAAGTGTTGTTGTGTACTGTGTTAAATCATGTTAATGGATGCGTTGCCTAATTATTTGGGGACAATTGATCCAAGGAGGGAGCATGCAACATCCCAAATCCCTAAAAAATTATGAGTTTTTGAGCTCACTGCCAAGACTATGACTCTTCCTATGAGTTCTAAAGTGTCTATACAGTCATAGGACCATAGTCGTAGGGTGACCATAAAAGATTCCCTTTGTTTTGGTCTTATCTATGAGAGGTACCTAATGAGTCTTTTGGACTATTTATAAGTCATAGTGAGTTGTTCATAATGAAATCAGTGTGATGGCCAAAGTTTCTGCTCAGGGTATGGTTAGGTCCTTATGAGTCAAGTGGTGTGTTCACGAGTCATAGTGTTTGACTCGTAAGGTAACAAGTGAATGGTCCTGAGATATTGTGTTGACTATGACTCATGGTGATGAGTTCAAGTAAGTTCTTACCAGTTATATAGTGACCCGTAGTCACTAGCGATTATTTTTAAGCTTTTTTTTTAAGGGCACTTTGGACATTTCCCCTCTTCCCCAATCGTGACCCAGGACTTAAAACCCCTTTACGGTATAATTATCACTCTATATACAAATCAAAAGAATTTCTCAACCTTCCTCAAATGCCCAAGGTCATGATACCTTAGAGTTTCAAAGAAGTTGGTCAATTAGGGTTCTCAAGGGGGATTTCTCTCCTTAGTTGTTATACTCTCAGGCATGTTACTCTTCCCCATATCTTATTTTCTTAATATGGTTGAGGATTTTGGAATGGTTGAGGATTTCGGAATGAATGATTCTTCAATTGTTCTACCATGGGTTTCATAAATTGTTTGTGCTTTTAATTTAATGTTTTTAAACTAATGGGGTGTAGTTATTGGAATTGTGGTAGCGGTAATCTCTCAAATTGATGTTTTGTACTTGGAAATTTGTTTTTGACAATTGTATTCCATCAACCCACTTGTGTAAATGACTTTGAAATATGGAATTGTTTCTTAGCTTGACATACACACCTATACTATTGCATTGCATAAAAGGTTAAACAATGAACATGAATTTTAAAGGCTTGATGTCTATGTTTAATTTAATGAACAAAGAGGTTCTATGCATACCCCTAATTTTATATGATAAACTAAATGAGGTCAAGGCATTCTTATAATTTTATTTAATGGATAAAGGAGGTTGAGGCATCCCCCAAGTTAATGGAATTAAAATAGAGTAATTATTAGCTATCAATCTTAATGGTATGACGATACCTATGGTGTTCTTTAATGTATAATTTCTTAGTTTATGAATTATTTATGTGAAACGTTTTTAATTTTTCTTAATGGTGGTTATGTAGCTAAGTTGTGAAGGTGTGGGTCTCGAATGACTTATACTCAAATCTTATATTTACTGACGTGAGGATTGGTCTTGATGTTTGCGTTCATGGTTCACACTATTAGTATTTTTATTTTCAAGGATTGAACTAGGGTTAGGCCATTCATTGGTCTTCCTTGATACCTCCTGTTAGTGTAGATAACACGACTGGAAACTTTCTGTAATGAGATCTGAACAAATATAGCCCGTGGTGTCTGTTTATGACGGTTGAGTTCATAGTCCAGGATAATGTTTTACTATCATGAAACCTTATTCCATACCTCATCAGTTATTATATATATGAATGCATGTATGTGAACGTGTATAGTGAGCTTGAAATTAAAATTTTGACTTACATTATTTTACCCTTATCCTATGTTACATGCTAGTGTTCATCAAACAAACCATCTTTCTATTTGATACAGGGTTTGAAGTCACTTTTAATTTTCTGGTGCAATGATAGGTGATCTCAGATTTGGTCATTTGCAGTAAAGTAGTGAGCATCGATTCTCTTGAAGACTTGATCATTCCATTTATTTTCCTTCGTTAAATTGGAATTGTAGATGTTATATTTACATTGTCATTGTCATTGTCATGGTTGGGGGAAACACTTGACGTAGGTTGTTTTATGGTATAGAGGCTTTGTGGATATTACTATAGATTGGGTATTGATGTTTACTCCCTTAGATGTCTTTGAGCTAATTATATTCTATATTTTATATGTTCGTAATTCAACCAGTACTAGGTGTGTTATATTTTGTATGGCTAGGCAAATGGGGAGGTCTCTGATCTTCGGTGGACTTGAGATACCTATCATGGCCATTCCTTGGTTCACGTCAGGACAATATTCCACGAATTATCATTAGAATAAAATATAACTTATCAATAGCTGAAGCAATATTTAATCCATGGCATAATGTATAACTTATTCATAAAATAGTCAATAACATAATTTATGGCTTAGAAAATATCGTAGTCAAGGGCTCATTAAATAGTATATTCGGTAACCCAATCAATGGCTAAAACAATAACATAACCATTGGCTCATCATAAATATAACCAATAAATCATACATATGTCATTACAGTTAGGCATTACTCCTAGCATTAGTCATCATAACCAACAAGTATCAAGGTTCCTTAATATTGCCTCAAAGGGGCATTCTCTAGGCATTTACTAAGCGTACAAGAGTTTCAAGAGAAATATCATCAATCTTGTCTTAAGGTTGATCTAATAGCCTACTTCTAAATCAACCAACTTCGCTCAAATTTGAATTCTACCCCTAACTAGGCCAAGGTATCTTAATCAACTCTTAGATGTAGCATGCCACAATTAATCCTATGCTAAAGATTCTACTAAAGCATTTTAACTAAGTTCAATGAAAACTAACAAAAAGTCTAATAATGTTAGCAGTTATGGCCCAACTTACCCTAAGAATGAGTGACAAAATCACTCCCATCTGACCAGAGTAATTTAAAGCATTTTCATCCTAAGTATGAGCCATAAAGTCTAATACACTAAGGTTCAAGGCAAAAGTCTAGGTATTCCAATTCTATGATTTCAAATGTCTCGAATGGTCCAACTAATCCAAGTTTTGCATTTCATCAATCCAACACCTAAAACCTATTCCAGTCTAACAAGATATCATAAATATACTAGGATATATCTCAATGTAAAAAGGAATAAACCTAGCCTACCTTGAGAAGCATTCTATAGATGCTAATCTATCAAAAACACATTTTTTTCATCAATATGAGAATGTAGATTCCTATATTTCACCATTGTGCTTGGGGTCCCAAAATTACCTCTAAAACCCTGTGTGGGTCGTACTTGCAGAAATGACATTCACAACACCAACCCTACATTCATACAAACTCAAGGAATCATTATCCTAAAATATGGATAAAAACCAAGATAAATCTAGGATAAAATTAACCCAAAGTATAGCGGGATTTTAAGTAAATAATCAACAAATTTCACCAAGAAAAAGGTGAATTCTGACCATAAAACGGATGAAAATTGTGAAAATAAATTTTACACAAACTTTCTAATCACCAACAGTCTTCAATTTCACTCAATCTCTCCATTTAATGTATATTCTTTACAGACTGAGATAGAAAATGATATAAATCGGGCAAAAAATGCCATTTAATACCTATAGGTACTTAGAGGTTGTGATATAGCAATTGCACTATGTGATATCAGCACACTTAGTCAAAATTGCGATCCATACTATACTATTGAAGGACTATGATTGCGGGATAAGGATGACAATATGAATTTTTATCCCTAAGATAACATGATAATTCTAAGGTGTTTCATATTATTTTTTCTCTTATGTATTCTTTTAATAACATTTAGGTCAAAAAATGTTTTTACTGATGATCAACATCGCAACAACATGAATTGATAACTGAAACTTAAAAGTCATTAATGTTTGCATCAAGCCCTTGGAAATCATCTGATATCCTATATATGCAAATGAACTATGTAGCCATAAAAAATTAAACATTTATAGATGCAATAATGTATTCACATTTTCCATCCAAGCTCGTTTAAATAAAATTTTGGTCCCACACTTATATTTCATGTTCACAAGTGAAACACCCTAGTTTCTGGAGCATATAAAATTACTTGGGATTCTAGTCTCTAGACCCAATATGATTCATTGGTACAAGTCGTATACTGGGGTATGAATAGTATGGTCTAGTCATATGTTGACCAATATTTGTTGGTGTAATAGATTTTGGTCGCAGGAAAGGTTATGACTTAGTGTTACGAGTTGTATTATCAGATATAAATCATTAGGTTTCTTCACTTAACCTTATACTTCATAACTTTGGTTTGATCTGACTATGGGTGGCTCACCATGGGTCATAAGTTAGGGTAGTATCATACCCAAGACTCATATGGTGGATAATATTCAAACCTTCTGTGAACATATCTTTCCAGGGATATTCGTGAAGGGCACAAATTGTATATTTTTGATAAAACATGGGTAGGATGAGTCTTACACTGGATAGTATTGAGTCCAAGGGTTAAGGCTTAGGATACGAGTGGTGGGTACCAATCGTATCAAAGGGTACCACTTATGAGGGTTTGTCGTACCACTGTGATGGGATTTCATACAATTTAAGTAGGGGTATTCTGTATATTTCCCCAATTATCCTAATAAGGTTCCATGACTTCTGACTCTTTTGGAAGGCTATTTACCCTATTATTCTATTTATTAACACATAGAAACTCTTCTTAAACACCTATAATTCTCTCAAAAACTTTTAGCCAAGAAAGTTAGGGTTTCAACTAGAAGAATAATTTGGGGATCTTGTCGGTTGTTTTTCTCCATTTTCTTTGTCAATTAAGGCATATTATCTTCTCTCATTATTAGTTCTAGTCAAATCCATGGTTTAAATAATGTTTTTGTGATTTGAATATTGTATCATTTTTGGTTTTTAAATATTATTTGGGGGTTTATGCTATAAATTCTTAGTAATGGTTTTCCTATGTTTTAATTATTCTTTTGTAAGCATTAATGGTGGATTTAGATAATTGGTTGGATGGGAATGGCTCTTTGGTAACTGACTCTGGTTTTAGATATAATATGCCCCCAATGTCTTTGATATAATGCTTTTAACAATGTATGCCCTATAATATTGGTTTTTAAATGGAACTTATGCATGGTGTAAACTTTGTAATAGAATCCTAAATTATATAAATGGTTGATATGGTTTTATATGGATTTGAAAGGCCTTGGTGGCCATGGTATTAGTTAATTAGAAATCATAAAGGGTACATGGAATCCCTTAACACTATATATGGTTGGCTATGGACAAAACTTGCTAGTATAGTGAATATGATGATACCACTACTAATGGCCTTGGTTAATATATGGTTAATGGATTGGTTTATTGCATGGTAATGGTTTTAATTGGGCAATAGTGGTAGGGTGTTAGGGACCGAAATTGGAAACTCATATTTGCTGATGTGACGTTTGGTCTAAGTGACCGTGTGTATGATGTCACACTTAATAATTGAAGGATGTATTAGTTCTACTAGGTTTTCCTTTCTGGTCGTACAGCTTCACGCATTTGGGCCCTTTCAGTAGGGGGAGTTAAACCAATATGGCATGTTGGTGATTTAGGTTGGCGAAGCTACATAGCTTATATAAAGGTTTTAATTGCATGCTAAACCCAGTTTCTTTTCCCGACATGGATATATATAGGTATGGTTTATGTACATATGGATGGTATTTCTTGGTTTTATAAATGGCATTATCTTATCCATATCTTGAGTTTATGCGAGCGATCACTTCCTAATCCATTTTTGGGTGGCTGTATACCCTTTCTATATAGGAATCAACTGTTCTACTCTTCTTAAATAGTGATTGACTCGGGGAAAGATGTTAGATTGAATTAGTGAGCTTTTATCTTATTAAAGGATCCATTTCATTTTATGGATATTTTTATACATTCTAATTTATTTTTGGATATTGGTTTCGGCTATATTTGGGAGCATATCCAAACCAGATATTCTTACGCTTTTGGTTAGTGGTTTGTCGTACTACTCTAGGTGGGAATAGACAGGGTTGGTATTTGTGTTTACCATAATATTGGCATTAGTATTGAGGATTACATCATTGAACATAATTTATCACTGTTCCATTATATTTTATTTTGGGATTAATCATATTATGTTTTGGAACTTATTTGGTTATGGCATGATTTATGGCCTTTGTTTCGATATTAGTTTAGTTTTGTATGGTTGGATGGTTGGACTCAGTGGGGTCAGTCACTATTGTGATCTTATCCTATATTCTTCATGTTAGTTGTTACACTATCTTATTATTTTCTTGAAATTCAGCCAACGTAGGGCAGGCAACGAAAGGTTGGGTTAGGTAATAGAAGTGGTCTCCGGTCCCGATCGAACTTGAGATGCCCGTTATGATAGGGCCCCCCAATGGGTCATGTCAAGTTGTTATCAGTTCTTTAGGTTCATGGTCAATTGGGAGTCCACAAATTTATGTTTTGTATAATCCCATTTAAAAGTTTGTAGTGTGCCACACTCATAAGAGTGAGGCTACAAGGCATTTAGGAATGTTTTACTCTCTTGATATACTATATTCAAGCTTGGATCTATGTCCTGGAATTCTTCCATATCCTTGGTTGTTTATTTTTTAGATCATGCCTTGAAGATCTGGAACACAAGAAAACTCATCAGTCCCACCGTGGACAATATTGATGAGGTACGTCCTACGTCTTGAGTTCGACATCGATCTCATAGTCCCATCACTAATTGTTTTGGAGTTCCTTCGATTACTACTTATCCTTCTCAGGATGAGGTGAATAATGCAAAAATCTATTAGTCTATTCATGCTATTGCTTAATTAGAGCTTAGGCTAATAGGGATGCGTATGGTGGGTTATTTGCTGAGGTCACAATAGTTGGCCAGTTTATGAAACTGAATCCTCATACTTTTATTGGTATTATGGTGGAAGAGGATTCTAGGGGTTTCTTGTATGAAATAGAGAATATATTCAGGGTGATACAGGCCACTAATGTGTATGGTGTTAAAATTTAAGCTTACCAGCTCAAGGATATTGTGTACCGATGGTACAAAGAGTGTGATAGGGACACAGGAGATGTGGAGGAGTCTTTCTTATGGGATATCTCTTTTGGAAATTTTCTAGATCATTTCTTTCTTCAAGAGTTGTGGGAAGAAAATATAGAGGAGTTTTGTCCTCTTAAGAAAGGGAGAATGAATGTCAAACAATAAACCTTGAATTTTTATTAATTATCAAGGTATGCTCCTGATTTTTTTGCTGACATAAGAAAGAGAATGAGAAAATTTGCTTTTTGGTTGAATCGGGATTTGAACTTGCAAAGCAAGACTACCTTGCTGAATAAAAATATGGACTTTCTAGGTTGACTATTCATGTTTAATAGGAAGAGGATGAGAAGAGAAAAAAGGTGGAGTTCAGAGATTTACAAGGTAAGAGGAGCACTTTTTTTTGATCATAGAGGTGCTCAGTCTTAGGGTTGTCGAGATGGATGCAAATGGCTGAAAAAGAAGTGGGGGAGTTCTAGATCCTTCTCTAATTCTAGTGACTCTTACCAAAAGCAGTCGGGTGAAAGTCATCTCCAGGGTGGTGATAAGTTCTAGGCATAGAGTGCCTAATGTCAGGCATATAGGGGTTAGTAAGTTTTTTCATCCCTTCCCTGTAGGTTTAGTGGTCATCCTCAATAGGGTTATTATGATGAATTGGCAGACAAATGCTTCAAGTGTGGCCAGGTGCGTTATCAGTTCAGGGATCGTTTGTTTAATACGGTTGCTATGGAGAAAATAAGGTATCAGTGGAATCTTTTTCTGTTCCTACACCTGGTGGTGTCGTGTCAACTACTATGATTGCTCCTAGTTTTAGTGTTGGCCAGCATAGGCTGTATGCTTTGCATCTCCATAGGAATCTAAGTCATCGCCTGATATTATTACGGGTATGTTATAACTCTTTTCTTATGATATGTATTGTGTGCTTGATTCGAGGTCTACTCTTTTCTATGTGACCCCATTTGTGGCATATGTATTGGTTTGGATCTTGAGATTGTTTCAGATTTTTTTTCTATTACTTCCTTAGTAGGTGACTCAGATATTACTTATATAGTCTATAGGAGATGTGTGGTATCTGTTGGTGGTAGGCTGACTATGGTGGATTTGTTTGAACTTTATATGGTGGATTTTGATATTACTCTAAAGGGATGGATTAGTTACACTTGGATTGTCAAAACTGTAAGGTTGTGTTTATTTTTCTTGGTGAACCAGTTATAGAGTGGGAGGATGGGTCCTTAGCTTATGGGGAGGTTCATTTCATATCTTACAGATCAGAGGTTAATCTCTAAAGGTTGTCTTTATCATTTGGTTCGAGTTAAAGATTCTAACTTAGAAGCTCCTTCTTTACTATCAATCCTGGTGATAAATGGGTTTCCTGAGGTCTTTCCAGATGATATTCGTGGTGTTCCTCCGAATAGGGAAATAAAATTTGGTATTGCTCTAGTTTCAGACACTCGCCAAATATCTATTCCTCCATATAGAATGGCTCCAGCTGAGATGAAGGAACTCAAAGAGAAACATGAGGATCTTCTAAATAAAGGGTTTATTCATCCTACTATATCTCCGTGGGGTACAATGGTGTTGTTCGTGCACAAGAAGGATGGTTCCCTTAGTATGTGCATTAACTATAGGTAGTTAAATAAGGTGAAGGTCAAGAACAAGTATCCTTTCCCAATAATAGATGATCTGTTTGATTAGTAGCAAGGTGCAAAGTTCTTTCAAAAATAGATCTTAGATCTAGGTATCATTAGTTTAAGATTATGGAGGTTGATATCCCTAAGACGACTTTTCGTACTCGGTATGGGCACTTTGATTTTTTTGTAATGTCATTTGGATAAACTAGTGCCCCTGCGATATTTATGGATTTATTGAACAGGATCTTTTAGACATTGTATTTATTGGTGATATTCCTGTTTGTTCCAATTGTTTGATGGATCATGCTAATGACCCCTATGTGATATTGCAGACCTTAAAGGTACAATAGTTGTATGCCAAGTTCTCCAAGTGTGAGTTTTGGTTGAAAGATGTGACTTTTCTTGGTCATATTATTTCTAGTAAGGGGATCATAGTGGATCAACAAAAGGTGGTTTCTTTTAAAGGTGGCCTAGACCCATGACTCCAACTGACATCTGGACCTTCTTGGGCTTGGTTGGGTATTATAGGAGCTTTGTGGAATATTTTCGTCGATAGCTTCTTCATTGACTAAGTTGACTCAAAGAAGGTTAAATTTTCTTGGTTGAATGCTTGTGAGCAGAGTTTTTAGAAGATAAAATATATGTTGCCTTCTGCTTTAATTCTGACTTTGCTGGAAAGCAATGATGGGTTCGTGGTTTATTGTGATGCATCTCATGTAGGTCTGCCTTTTGGAGATCTGGCAGCATTATCTGTATGGAGTGCATACAGACATCTTTATCGATCATAAGAGACCACAGTACGTGTTCACACATAAGGAGCTAAATCTCAAGCAAAGGAGACGGTTAGAGCTTTTTAGATACTATGAAATAAGCCTTCACTATCATCCAGGTAAGCATAATATGGTTTCTGATGATTATAGCAGGTTATCTATGGAGAATTTGGCTCATGTGAAGGAAGGAAAGCAGGAATTGGTGAAAGATATTCACTGCTTGGAAAATCTTGGAATTCGCCTCTTGGACTCCAAGGATAGAGGTGTAATGGTACAGGAAGTTGTTCAGTCATCTCTTCGTGTGAAGATTAAGGAGAAGAAAGTGCTCGATCCTATATTGATGAAAATCAAGAGAAATATGGGTATGCAAAAGGTATTGGTGTTTGAGAGCAATGACGAAGGTACTTTACAATATAAGAAAGGTTGTGTGTTTCTAATGTCGATGATTTATGACAAAATATTTTGGATGAGGCACATGAATCATGCTATATTGTACATTTTGGATCGATAAAGATGTATCATGATTTCAAAGAGATGTATTGGTAGAATTGTATGAAAAAAGGACGTAGGTTATTTCGTGGCTAAGTGCTTATATCAATAAGTTAAGGTTAAGCACATGAGATCGGGAGGGTTATATTAAGAGATTGTTTTACTCAAATGGAAATGTGAAGTAATCAATATAATCTTAGTTACCGGTCTTACTTAGCCTCAGAATAAATATGATTCGATTTGGTTCTTCATGGCTAGGATGAAAAAGTCTACTCACTTCTTACCAATGAGGACTACCTTCTCGACGAAGTATTATGCGAAGTTATATCTTTAGGATATTGTGAAGCTGCATGGGGTACCTATTTTGATTACCTCTAATTATGGCACATAGTTTTCATCCCATTCCTAGTGGTCATTTAAGAAGGGATTGGGTACTAAGGTGAATCTGAGTACTTTTTTTAATCCTCAGACAGATGGGCAAGCAGGGAGAACTATTTAGACATTAAAGGATATGCTTCGGACTTGTGTGATTTGTAATGGTGGAAATTAGGTTAAGCATCTACATTTGGTGAAGTTTGCTTACAACAACAGCTATCATTTTAGTTTGACTCCTATTAAGCCATTGTATGGAAGAAAGTGTAGATCTCCTATTGGATTGTTTGAGCTCAGAGAGGCAGATATGTTTGGTATTTCCTTTATTATTCACTAATATGGCCTTATTATTTGCTAAGATCCTTTAATTGGTATCAGAGCCATGTTGGCAGTATATGCACTTAGCATGAGCAGCTAAGTACATATATTGTCTAGAGCATGGAAAAACTAATTTCATAAAAGATACCTATTTCTTTAATTTATTGATGATGATACTTCTAAATAGATTATTTTAATATATCGTGTCCTATAATAATCTTTCTAAAGTATGGGGTATTCGTTTTCTCTAAAGTGTTTGAAGTTTCCGATTAATCTCCGGTTTAGGGCGTTGGTCAGCCTGAAAAGTGTGGTCTCAGCTTAGGTAAGCATTCGACCTTGTTGGTGGTCCCGCCGCTAAGATAACATTAAGAAAAAACTGTTGTAATAGCCATTAAGACTTGCTAGATCCCATAGGACGTAGATATATTGACATAATCTTTTATAGGTAGAACCATCAATGATTATTGTTGTTCGCTATCTTATGTGAATAATTAGATTTCCCAGTTAGTCTCTAGACAGTATTTCCTTTCTAATGAATCCCAACCATCATATTAAGTATACTGTGAACCTGTCTTCTCAAGCAACCCAGATTGCTAATATTGAAAATGATCTTCAAAACTGGAGTATTCCAGAAGAACCTTTTAAAATGATTTATCAAATTGGTAAATTTAGTTTTTTTAAAAAACATAGCATTAAGACCTCTGAGTCTACAGTCGCCATTAATAATTCTTTGGAAATTATCCAATTACTTAATGAACTTGACATAAATCGATTTAAAAATCAGTTTAATTATCTTCATGTTGGTCTTGTTCAAGTGGCTATTAAGCCACTTTTTAGGCAGGGTCTTGATATCCCAGTCTGTGCTATCCTAAGAGATGCCCGTCTATTGAACTTTGACTATTCTCTCTTAGGAGTAATTCAAAGTAACCTAGCCGATGGCCCGGTATACTTTAATTGCTACCCTAATTTCTCAGTAGATATTCATGGCCCTAACATCATGGATGTTTTAACACTTAATGTTAAGACAAAAAACATGAACAGTAAGGATAATACTAGAGAAATAGCAATAATATACCGAGTATATTATCAGCTTATGGGTACAATCCTAGCTCCCAAAGCTAGAATCACGAGCACTAGGGGTGTTACTACCCTCATGGAGGCAAAAAAAGACAGAAGGAATATCTTTGTTCCTAAAGCTCTTCTCTACAATGATATCATGCATAACAATGAGTGGCACTTTGATGTTATCACTCAACCTCTCCCTACCTATCCGGAAAAATCTCAGATCAAACGGGTTATTCAGCACCCTGATATATCCATTAATCTCAAATTCCTAGGTTTTGAAGCCTCTAGAAGTTCTTCATTCCGAAGATCTGCCTTAGACAGAGCTTCTACCTCAAAAAACCCTGAGGGAAGTAAGGAAAATGATACGGACAAAGGGAAAGTTAAAGGAGTTGACTTCTCTGGTCCTGTTCCCAAAGTTTATTACCAACAACATACTCGGGTCCAAGAGTCCCTAGAACCCGAGAATCTCTATGATCCAGGTAGCCCTACTGCCTCGGATATGGAACCTCCCCCCCCCCCACCATACCTCGTCAAAAAATTAGAACGGACCCAGGACTAGAGGTCATCAAATCCAATGATGAGTATACTCCAGACCTCAAAGCTCTTGTGGTTCGCTGATACCTCCCAAAAGACGCTATAAAAAGAAAATGGTACATCAGTACCTATTCTACAGAACAACAAAAGGAATTTGGTCGGCTATGGATAGCTGATATAAAAAGACTTCGATGTGACATCGAATTCTTCAGATGGTTTGAATTTACTGGGAGAATGGAAAACCAAAATGAATCCCTTCACGTGATTATTAATAAATGGTATACGCAGAGTAACAAGGTAATTGAATCCATTACTCCTCCCCTTGAAGGGATAAAAATTCCTCATTCTAATGAGATCCTCAATGCTTCACCCTTTAAGAAGAAGCATGATAGACCCCTATCAGCTCCCATCAACAGAGACCTAGATAGGATAGTTGAACAAAACAACTATACTAATCAGGTCCTTCATACTATCTCCCAGCAAATAGGAGATAATAAGAGCTCGATGCTTCCGTTCAACTCACCTACTCCTGAGAAAAGCATTCTAGGCCCTAATCTTATTACCAATCCTATATTTAAAATCCCTGAATTCCAAAAAGAGAAATGACTTTAAGGTTTTGGGAAAAATCTTAGAGCAAATCAATGAGAAACTTTCTAAATTCAAAATTTCTGAGAAAGGCGAGACCAGCAGCTAAAAGGACTCCCTTTCCAAACTCACCCATGAATATTTTTCTACTAAGAAAAACTATTACAAACGACCCTCTCCTCCAGACGTCCAGTTTGAAGAAAACCCTTACATCTCCACTTCTAACAGTGATGGTAGAGGAATAATTGAATGGAATATTGACGGTTTGGCTGAACACCAAATCTATAACAAACTCTATGAAATGGGTGTCGCCATCACAACTTACAAAATTAGAGGGGCTTCTGACAAAGAGACAGCCACAATGATCGTAGCAGGTTTCACTGGTATGATAAAACACTGGTGGGACAACTATTTCACAGATGACATTAAAAGCCTTATATATAAGGCCACGGCTATGGAAACGGTCGTTGTCAAAAGTGAAAATGGGCAAGAAAAACTTGAGCAGGTCGTAAAAGAAGACACCTGTGCTACCCTCCTATATCATATAGCTAGGCATTTTATAGGTGAACCCAAATTATTTCAATATAGGAGTTTAGAAATCCTTAAGAATCTCACCTGCAATGATTTAGCTGACTTTAGATGGTATAAAGACACCTTCTTGGTCAAAATCATGATTAGACCTGACTGCAAGAATGACTTCTAGAAAGAACGTTTCATTAGTGGTCTTCCTCCTCTGTTCGCAGATAAGATTAGGACCAAAATCAAAGATTGATTTGAAGGGAAAATCCCCTACGGAATTTTAACTTATGGGGATATAATAAGCTTCATCACCACAGTAGGATTAGACCTCTGCACCGACCTTAAGCTTAAGAAACAACTTAAGAAGGACAACACTTCCAAATATGGGCTAGGAACCTTCTGCCAAGATTTTGGTTTCACAAATCTATCATCTCCTTCCAATAAGAAACATAGGAGAAAATCCTTTAAGTCTCATAAAAAATCCAAACCTAGAAAAGAGTCTTTTAAAAGGGAATCCTATAAAACCAGTAGGAAAGCTAGGAAAAAATTCGCTAAAAATAAAGAGGCCTACTGGACTTGTGGTAAATTGGGCCATAGAGCTAAGGATTGTAAGTCTGGTAAGAAAAATAAGATCAACCAATTAGGTCTCTCTAAAGAAACCAAAGAGAAATTATTCTCTATAATGGAAGACTCATCAGATTCTTCCGACTCTCTCAGCTCCTCTAGTGACAACTATAGCGACGAGGAATTCATCAACGCCGCCTATGAGTCCGATCAATCCTAATCTAGCCAAGATTGCATCTGTAACGGCACCTTTTGTACTTGTACAAAAAAGACCGTTAATGTTATTTCTGGAAATCCCAAAGAAATCTTGTTTGACATCATAGAGCACATCCATGATGAGGAGACTAGAAATAAATACCTTCTAGAACTCAAAAGGATGATGCTCTCTCATGAAGAGAAGCCTCACAAATCCATCGCTCAACCTTTTAGCATGAAACAGGTTATGTCTCGATTCGACAAACCTGTCGAACCATCTATAGCTAATCTTAAAGGTGAAATTTCCACCCTCAAAGCAGAAACCAGAGACTTAAAAATCAAACTTGATCGAGTAGAACTCAACATTCTTATCGAACAAGTCTTAAAGAATGTCTCCTCAACAGAATCTCCCAAGGATTCCCTAGTAATCAGTGATCATATTTCAAATGATCATCTTAAGGAACCCAACTCCTTCCCAGGCTTCGATTCTTCCTCTACCTCCGATGCTGCCATCACAACTATTAAAGCTTACAGCGAACATATCGCCGTAAAAATTGTAATACACAAAGACTTCGTTCTTGACAGAGTCGCCCTCTTTGATACAGGCGCCGATAGAAATTGTATCATCAAGGGACTTATACCCACTAAATATCTACACAAAAGCACCTTTCGTCTCTACTCTGCCACAGGAGAAAAGATGCAAATCAATTACAAGCTTTCCAATGCCCATATCTGTAACAATGGCATTTGTCTTGTTAATGATTTCGTCATCACTGAAGGTATCACGAAAGATATCATTCTAGAAATACCTTTTATTAATAAAATTCGTCCTTACACTAGTGATTTTGATGGAATTCGCACAACGATTTTAAATCAAAATCTATTCTTCCCTTTATTACGGCCCCTCTCTTAAGAAGAAGGCACCCTTATCAAAGAAAGGACTACTTTTAAAATCAACAGACTTTCTTCACATATTGGTTTTCATAAACAAGAAATTGAAATAAAGAAAATCGAACAACTTTTAAAATCCCCGGAGATGGTAAACAAAATTATCAATCTCCAAAAGACTTTTAAGGAAGAAATTTGTTCAGAATTTCCTAATGCCTTTTGGGAAAGAAAAAGACATTTAGTAGAACTTCCTTACATTACTGGTTTCGACGAACAGGCCATCCCTACTAAGGCCAGACCCATCCAAATAAACCAGGAGATGATGGAAATCTGCAAGGACGAAATTAACCATTTGCTGAAAAATGGTATCATCAGAACCTCGAGTTCTCCTTGGAGTTGCTCTGCCTTCTACGTCAATAATAGTGCTGAAAATGAGCGAGGAACTCCTAGGCTCGTAATAAATTATATACCTTTGAATGCGGTCCTAAAATGGATCAGGAATCAAATCGTTAACAAAAGGGATCTCTTGAAAAGAACTTTCAAAGCCAACCTTTATAGTAAGTTTGATATGAAGTCAGGATTCTGGCAGATTCAAATAGCTGAAAAGCATAAATACAAGACGGCCTTCAATGTCCCTTTTGGGCATTATGAATGGAATGTTTTACCTTTCGGTCTTAAAAACACTCCCTCAGAATTTCAAAACATCATGAACAAGATCTTCAATCCTTATAGTCACATGTCGCTCCTTATAGGATGGCTTCGACTCAATCCTTATGCACATCGTCAAAAAGACCCCCACACTGGCAAACGTAGTTTCCAGTGTGAGAACCCTCAGGACTACATCTTCATGGTGAGCTACACATTCCCCTTCAATCCCAAATTAAAACAATTTTCATATAAACTAAACCATTAATCCAAGAGTCATTTAATACAGTACTTTCCACTTGCCATCATCACACCAATTATGCTTGCAATCTCATATAATCATGCTAAACTAATCAATGTAACCATTAAACTCATAAGTTCGATATTAAAATACAATCCATGGCCACAAAGGGCCTTTTAAATTAGTTTTAACAAACTATCCATTAATGCAATACAATAGGTTCTCAAAAAAGTTGAATTATGAAATTATCCATATTCTAAAACCAAAATTACAAAGTGGTTTGGGGTTAATGTCATTACGAAGATAAAAATTGATTAATTTAGGGAAACCCATCTTCCCCATTCCAATTCCCAAAATAATGCACCCATTCAGTCTAAAAACCCTAAAGTAAGGCATAAATCTTCAATTTAAAACAGAGGAAAAGTAATTCAAGTAATACTAGTCAAAACCCCTCAACCCAATTTAAAACATATCATTCAAAACAAATAAATAATGATTAATTAAATGCCAAAATGAAAAATTAAAGTTAGGAATGAGATACATGTCTGAAATACACAGAAAATTGAAAAAAATTTAGAGTTCATATCTTAGATGGTGAATCCCTTTTAAAACCGTTAAATGTTCATGGGTTTTGAGTTTGAGAGAGAAAGTAAATGATTTAATTTATTAAATATAAATGGAATGCGGTTTATTTACGTTTAAAAGTCATTCTAGGGTTATAAAGACCAAAAGACCCTCACCTTAATTGAAACCAATAAAAACTGGTCTTATTTAACAAAGCGATGTGATCACAGCCTAAGGGTCGTGACTATTGGAAAGTGACTATCGTGATTGCAGGAGTTGTGAATGCGATCAAGATAGGAAGATCGTGATGTAATGGGATAGCCTTATGGGCAAAAGTGAAAATTCATGAAGCTGGTTCCCAAAATCCTAAATGGCCAAAATCCTTTCACAATTAGAGTATATGTAATTTTTGTGTTCTAGAAAAAAAGAGATAATAATATTATGCTTAATTCCAAGAGAGATTTTTGTTGAGGTTTCTCATTGAAGTTTGTGTTTAATCTGATTTTATTTTTCAATGGAAGATTTGAATGCAAATTTTGGTAACTCTCTTTTCTTTAAATCCATGAGTAGCTGAATTCCTATTTTTGGATTCTGTTTGAATAGGTTGTTAATGTTGTATGGGTATTGATTTTTATTCTAAATTTATAGTTAGTGATGTTGGGTTTTTCTATTACTCTAGGCTTGAATTGATAATTATGGGTGAAAACCCCATTTTTCTTGGATGCCATATCATCCTTTAAAGGGGGATGTAGGTGATTAATAATCATGAACAAACTAATATTTTTTTGTTTCTTTCTTAGAATTACCATAGAAATATGCATGTTATGTCAAATTGCAATGTTCATTAGCATCATCCAAAAAACTAGAGATGCTAAGTTGAGGTATTGGTTTGATAAACTTGGCACATTCATGAGGTATTCAAAAGAATCCATGGGTAAAACTTAGCATTTTGTTGAAAGGCTAACAATAAGACCTTAAACATAGCCTACCCAACCTTTTAAACTATTAATAGGACTAACTCCTGATTAGAAATACATAATTACCCCTATGATGGCATAACCCCAAGAACTCTCATAATTGGTTTTACACATTAATTATTTGATCTCATATAATGTTATAGTGTGATCTTGTTCAACATAGTTCTAATATAAACTCCCACCCCCATTTAATTTGATGTTTTGTTTTAGGTTAGCATTACTAGTTAGCTCCGAGTTAACTCTCAACACACCTATGAATCTAAAACTAGTTACACTCCTTGTGGATTCAGCTTCTACTTTTTTTGGGGTTTATATTGACAACAATCTCCTTGCATCAAAATGATGGGTGTAAATTAAGCATTATCGGTATGGTCAAAACTGGCGCATCAATAAACTTATCCTTCAACTTATCAAAACTACCTTAAAAGTATCAAATCATGAAAACTAATCCTTCTTCATGTTAATGTTGTCAACGGAGCATCAGTAGAAGAAAAAATCTCCACAAACCTCCTATAATACCTAACCAATCCCAACAAGATCCTAATGTTGATTGGTGGCATGGGTCTAGGCCACTTCTAACTACCTCAAAATTCTATGGATACAACTTGATCCCCTCACCAGAACAACATTCACAAGAAAGATCACAACACTTAATCAAAACTCACACTTAGAAAATTTTTCATGCAATCTCTAGTCCTTAAGAGTCTGCAATGAAATTCTAAGGTGATTGACATGATCCTCCTTACTCTTATAGTACACCAAGATATCATCCATGAAAACTATCACAAAAAGTCCAAAACTATGTGAACACTCGATTCATAAGATCCATGAAAGAAACCGAATCATTAGTCAACCCAAATGACATAATTAGGAATTCATAATGACAATACTAGGTTCAGAATGTACTCTTTGGAATATCAACCTCCCAAATTTTCTACCGATGATAGGCCGAATAAAGATCAATGTTAGAAAAACACTTAGTACCCTGAAGATGGTCAAATAGATCATTAATACATGGAAGAGGATACTTATTTTTCTCTATAACCTTATTCAACTAACGATAATCTATACACTTTCAATGAAATCCACCTTTCTTACATACGAAAAGTATAGGAGCTACACACGGGGAAACACTAGAGCGAATGAACCCTTTATTGAGAAGAACTTTTAACTGCTCCTTTAGTTCCTTCATTCAGTCGAAGCCATCCTATAAGGAGGAATGGAAATAAGATGGGTATCCGATAGAAGTCAATCCTCAACTCTATTTCTCTATCAGGATGAATTCTAAAAATATCATTGAGAAATACTTTAGGAAGTTCATTAACCACAAAGATAAATTGAAACAAGGACTTTTAGAATTAGAATCTTTAACCCTAATTAGATGATACAAACTACCTTTAGAAATTAACTTTCGGGATCTAAGATAGGAAATAATCAGATGCTACATCTTTAGGCTCTCTAATGGTGCCCACTTTTAATAGATTATTAAGTGATTTTTAGTTTTAGTTTTTATTTTACTTTTATTTTGATTTTGATGATACATGACTTAAATTTCCCTATGATAGATTGAGTGGCGACCTTCTCAAGGGTAAATAATCATGTTTGGGTTTTGAGACATAGATGCAGGGGAATTTTGAGTACTCGTAGAATTAATGTAAAAAAATAAAACGGAAGTCTAAGTACCTGTGGCATTGCATTTTGTAATGTTAGGGTCACTTTATATGCCATTGGCAAAATCTGAGTAGCTATATGGGTAGTTTGCCCATTTTGGCCAAAATGTGACTAAGGCTTTATTATAGCCATAGTTTAGGAAATTATGGGGGAGGCTAATGCAAAATATACAATCCCATCCATCCAAATTTTTTAAAAAATAAAGGGTATGGACGTGAGCAATATTGTAACAAAACTTTCTCTTTTTGTGGCTTCATACACATCCAATGTTGTAACAAAACTTTTTTTCTTTTTATTGCTTCATAAATATTGATGTATGACTAAAAATAGATACTCCCATTTTACCTCTTGCATGAGGAGCATTTGATCCCCCTTGGATAATTTTGCATGACTGTATGGTGAGATTTGGTTATTCATCTCTTGTATACATGTGTTATCAAGAACTTACCCCGTTCATCTTTCATAACTAATTTTGATTGAATGTGGTTGGAGAAATGATCTTAGGCCTCTTTTGTGATTTTGGGACCTACTCTAGACTAAAATACCAACCCATGTGTATTTATAATCTCTAGTACCAGCTTTGAGATTTTGGACATTTCTTTGGCAAACTTATTACACACCGTGATCCATTGTTTTTATCCCTCTTTTGAACCAAACCCTTTTTGAACTTTGAAATATAACTTGTGGAGAAAAGCCTAAGTTGGGGGTGGTAAAGGTTGATGGAACGAAGTTTGAGGACACAAAGTGAAATACTAAATATTCCTAAATGTGAAAATAAAGGAATAGAAAAAGAAAGGACCCAATAAAGGAATGAATTGCATAATAATTGCATGAAAAAGGAGATGAAAGAAATGGGTAATCAAAGAAAGAAAAAATTAGGGATAATAAAAGAGAGAAAACAAAGAAAAGAGGCCTATAGTTAAGAATTAAAATTGAAAAAGTTGATGTAGACCTTCAAGGAAGGGTATAGCCATGTTGTTCCAAAAATGATATCCTGCCCTAACCTAAGCCTACATCCGAAGCTTAGAAAGTCCTCTGAGATCTCCAACCATGTACTTTGTTTGTAGTAGAGATTGAAATTATGGGCAAGCCTATGGTTTGAAACTTGTTTCATAGAGATTTCTTCTGTGAGAGAGAGAGTTCTTGCACCTAAAAATCCTTGTTGCGTTATTGGTAACTTGGTGTGTAGAATTTTCTTTCTTATGAGGATTGGCATGTGAAACAAGGTTGGGTGGGTGATTTTTTCACCTTTCAAAAAATGAGGAAAATGGATTATAGCTAAGTTGTCGTCCAGAGAAAGCCACCTATAGAGTATTGGTTGTTGTTTTGTGGTTCCTCTTTAAATTTTTATGTATTTATGAATGATTTATCTTCTGATGAGGGGCGTAGTGAAAATTATCTTAGCCCATATGCATTGAGCCACTTGTGGTTACAACCAAAGTTGAAGTCATATGAGCTTTAAGGAATAGAGTTGGGCATAGAGAATTGTGTCTCATAGTAAGAGGTAGTGTTTATGTAGGGAAAGAAAATGCTTTAAGTTGGGAGTATTGATGAGTTATGAATTTACCACTCATTCTCACTAAACATTTATGCATATTACCTTGTTTTGAATGAATAAATGAGTAATATTGGTGATAAAATACACTAATATCCACTCTTTGCAGGCATAGAGTTGAGGAGATTGAAAGATGTGGATTGGAGCTGAAAATGATCAAAAGGGAGGATGAAAAGTACAGTTGGATACTTAGAGTAGAAAGGCCTCAGGTACCACGGCCGCGATCTGCTGACCGCGATTGCAACAGACAAGCAAAAGTCATTCAACTGCAATTGTAGAAGTTACCTGTGATTGCATAACCGCAGTCGCAACCAAACATGTGCGATCATGGGTTAGCAGAAGAAATCATCCCAAGTGTAAAATTAGAAATACACATCATTGATCATAATTTTGACAAAAGGACAAACCCTAGCATCATGAATCATATTCCATCTTCCCCAATTTATATGTTTAGCTCTTGAATTCATAGACTCTATTTTTTTATAGTAGAAAATATTGTATAATTTTTGTGAAGAATACACAGTGACTTTCTAAGTGGTAGATAAGCTTACATCCATTGTTGATTTATGAGAGTGCCAGGGTTTAAGTAATATTCACTTAAGTTTCAATGGGGATTATGGGTATATCTCTGCTTATTTATCTTAACTATAGCAAGATCTCCGTCTCGATATTATGTACGAATAGGGATTAAATTTTATGTGGGTTGTTATTTATTTTCTTCTATTTAGTAGGTCATTTTTATGGGTTTTATTATTATTAAGCTAACTTGTTTGGATTTGATGGGTCAAAGCCTAAAATACCTATATGGGTATGATGAGTGAAAAATCCATGCTCTAGAAAACCCAAAGGAATTTTTAAAATAAAGGTTTTAGTTAAAGTTTAGGAATCCAAATAATCCTTGAAAGAGGGATGTAGAGACCAAAGCAATGATAGATAATTGTGTGTGTAGTCCTTAATTTTTACTGTCTTAAACATAAGGGTAAATTTAAGGTTGACTATACCATGGTTATCATCCAAGAAATATGGATTCCTAAATTGTTGTTGTGGTTACGAAATATTGAACACACCTATTAGGTATTCGAAAGAATCAATGGGTAAAAGTTTGGTGTTTTCTTAAAAGACTAGCATCCAAATCTATACCCAAATCTACGCATATTTGACTTACTAAATTAATGTTTATTGCTAACACACACATATCACTCCCTTAGTAGTGCATAATCCAATGTTCTATGCATACCTGTTAAAACTCTAATTATTCGTAGCCCTAAATTTATACTAGAAAAACATAAATAGAAACATTAGTGTATGTACATATCTCGCCCATTTTTATATTCTTGTAACATTAGTTTGGATTTAATTTATCTCTATTATTTTGAAGTGAGTTGATTGCCACTCACATTGTTCCTCATGGATTCAACCTCGACTCAAAGTTGGGTAAATTTATTGATGACGAGTACCTTGAACTTAAATTGAAATGTAAGTGGATATTTATTAGGTGATTACATATGATACTTATGGGATACAGGGAAATCCTTTGAATTACACTTCTTTATATGTATCTTGGAGAGCAAAGTGTACATAGGATTCCTCTACTCCTATGCTATCTTTAGTTCAAATGACTAAATACATCAATGTCTATTCTGGGTAACACTAGACCCATATAGCCCATGGGATATTCTAGGACTGTTAATTTACACATACCAAGGTTAATGGTTTTAAAGGCATTCTAAACCTAGTTTTCTTTCTCAACATGGATTATATAGATGTATCTATCTGTATGGTTATGTATGCATATGGTTATTTACTTGGTTTTAATGGTTGACATTATTTTATTCTTTTTATGAGTACATGGTAGCATTTATCTTCTAACCTATCTTTAGGTGTTGTATCCTCACATAATAGATTTGGGGATAGGTTGTGTTGGATTATAGTGGTGAACTTTCATAATTTGGAAGGTACCCATTTCATGTTATGGATCCCTTTACATGTTATTGTCCTCTCTTATACTTTTGTTTTTGTTATGGTTGGGTGTATGTCCCGACTAGATAATATTTGGTTTGGTTTTGAGGCTTGGTATGGTCAACTTTGGACTTAGGTATGGAATGTTTATGATATATATATATATATATATTAGGTCATTGTATTTGTTTTATTGGTTATTGGATGGTTTGACTTGGGTGGATTTGTCTCGGATATAGACTTATCCCTGAGTCATTTCTTGAAATCTGCTACCTTGTTATTTTTATAGAATACATCTGACACAAGGTATATGTTGGATGTTTGGATTGGGTATTGAGGGTGGTCTTTTGTTCTTGTTACACTTGAAATGCCCATTACTACATGGCCTTTGTTCATGTTCGGTCAAGTTGGTATCAGAGCCTAGTTTTTGGTGTCATGGGGTGTCCACAAAGCTGGGTCGAGTAGAGTCTGGCTTATAGGTGTGTTGTGCACCACACTTATAATTAGGAGTCTACGTGCATTTAGGAATGTTTCAATTTTGTGTTGTTCTACTTTTGGGCTATAAAGTCTGAGGTCTTAAACTCTTCCTTAATTCTTCTTTGGTTCACCTTTCAGATCATGCCCACTCGATAATCTAAACTTTATAACAACTCACCTATCCCATTTGAGGATGACATGGATGAATCTTGTCAACTCGTGGGGCATAAACCTGGTCAAGGGTCGTAGATTTTAATTTTCCCCGTGGATTTTCATTGGTCTCCATTAAATCTACTCTGGAAGGTTGCACTTATGCTTAGTTACCTCAATGAGAGATTACCAATACTAAATTTCAATATTTTATTTATCTATTAACCTATATAGTGAAAACACATTCACGGTAGTCTGTTTCTATTGGTAAGTGGAAGAATAAGGCAAAGTTGAGAAATAGGCAAGCAAGATGTCTCAGTTTTCTGAACAAAGTATAGGCCAATAATTTAAGGTATGTGGTCCAAGATTAATATTTGAGAAAGTCCTAACTCCCATCCTATGTCTAGTGCTCAGTACCTAAATACATCGAGAGATAGAAACTTTTAGAGGTATATAGTTGTATGGCACAAGGTTCCAAGTGTCAGGCCAATGGGGCCTAATACCTACCACCCTACCCTTCTTATAGATTTTTACGATTGGGTAGTTGTTGGGACTAAGTAAAGAATCAATTTTTTAGTTATGGCCAGTTGGGTCACAGGTAGTGGGAGTGTCTGATAAGTATTGTCGCTTTGGCAAATAGGAGACCGATTTTCTCTTCTCTAGCTCTTGCATTGAGGGGTGGTGCTTCTGGTTCTAGTACTGGTCGGGAGTGTCATAATTACCTCTCTATTCTTTAGGAGTTTGAGGCATCTCCTAATGCCTAAACCAGTACATAGAAAACTATCTCCCCGTGATGTGTGTTGTCTACTTTGCTTGGGTTCCTCTCTCTCTTATGTGACCCTACTTATAACTGTGTATGCTTGTTTCGACCCAAGGTTTTTTTAAAGCCCTTTTCTATTTCTAGCTCGATCGGTGGCTCCATGATTGCCTAAATAGTATAGGGGGTATGTGGTATTTTTTGGTAGTAAGGAGACGCTGGAGGATTTCTTTAAATTAGATATATATATTTTAATGTAATTGTAGGGATGGATTGGTTGCACTTGTTCTATGCATCATTTGACTTTCGGATCCATAAGGTTGTCATTAATCACCCTAGTGAGTTGGTAATTAAGTGGGAGGATGGTTCCATAGCTCTTAAAGGAAAGTTTATGTCATAGCTTTGAACTGAAAGACTAATATATGAAAAAGGTGTCTCTTTTATTATCGTTTGGTCTGGGTTAAAGATTCTGACTCAGAAGGCACTATATAGCGTTTAGTATCGGTGGTAAATAAGTATCTTAAGGTCTTTCTTGATGGCCTTCATGGTGTCCTTCTAATAGGGAGATTGAGTTTAGGATTGATTTGGTTCAACAAACTTGTCCAAATTCTATCCATTCTTTATAGAATGGTTCCGATTGAGTTGAAGGAGCTTAAGGAGAAACTAAAGGACCACTTAGAAAAAGGATTCATCAGTATTAATTTTTCTCCGTGGGGTGCTTCCATATTTTCATGCATCAGGGGGACGGTTTCCTTTACGACAGTATATGTTATCGGTGTGTAATTAAGGAGTTTAGGGTGTTCTCCTTCTAGGGTAGACCATGTATGTATTTTTCCATATGAGGTAGTTTGTTAGTAGTGCATGGTTAGTGGTAGATACTATTTCTGAACCTAGATGTTGATTTTGATGAAGGAAGTATATTTGCTCTGGGATAGCAAAACAAGAATTAAGAGGTAGGTTAGTAGGTTGGTTAAGGTGTGTGGAAGGGGTGATGTTGATTACTTGGGGAAATACAGGAGTCGGAAAGTTGTGAGGTATAGCTCGGGGGTTCAGGTGAACTGGTGGATTGGGGGTTTAGTCTGTGAATGGGTTAGAGCATAGATTTTTTTATGATTATGCTAGACTCTATGTAGAATTTTGGTGGATGACGTTTTATGTATTGGAGAACCAAGTGTACCTAGTGTACATCCTTTGTGATTCCCATTAGAGCAGAGTATTTTGCCTATAAGATGAAGGTCGAGGGTTAATCCTATATTAATGTTCATTTCATTAATATGCTTGGCCCTCATATATTGTTTTAGATTCTTAGCCTTGTTAAGTGCACTTTTATTATCACCCATCAGAGGTATGATGTCTGACACAATCACAAAGTCCTTCAATTGATCTTTGATCAATGATAATTGAGCATAACAAGAAACTGCAACCACATACTCAACTTCAATAGTAGATTAAGCAACTAAATGTTTCTTCTTATAACCCAGGAGATTAAGGAATAACCTAAAAAACAAGCCATTTCTAAGGTTCTTTTTCTTTCCAACAAATATCAATGAAAATTAAAATCAACATATCCTATCAGATCAAACCTATCCCCGTAGGGATAGTGCCGGACCTTGTCCCCAGTCCCTTTCTAATACCCAAAAAATCCTTTTTGCAACTTTAAAATGAGAAACCTTGGGACAAGCCTCAAATCTAGTACACATTCCTTTAATGAATACAATCTGGCCTACTTGTAGTAAGATATAGTAAGGATCCAATAATCTCCCTATACATGGTCTCATTAACTAAGGTACTAGATTCTTCATTATTCATCTTTGAAATGGTTTAAACTACAGTTTAAATTGGCTTGGCATCTTTCATATTGTATTTCTTTAGTAGATCCCTGATATACTTCTCTTGACAAATCATCTCCCCTTGAGAAGTTTACTTGAGCTTCATACCTAGGAATGAACTCAATTCATACATCATGCACATTTAAAATTCACTCCCTAATTATCTTTGCTAACTCTTCACATAGTGATTCATAAGTAGCTCCAAAGATTAGGTCATCAACATATATCTGAACAATTTGTAAGTTGCTACCTCTAGACTTTAAAAAGAGAGTATTGTAATTTTTCCCATTTTAAAGATATTTTCCATAAGAAACTTTGAAAGTATTTCATACCAAGCCATTGGTTTTTTCTTTAGACTATAGATGGCTTTGTCTAATTTAAGCACATAATGAGGACATTTTGCATCTTTAAAACTAGAGTTTGCTTGGCATAGACTTCTTCCTTCAAATTTTCATTCAAAAATGGACTTTTCACATCCATTTGGAAGAGTTTGAACCCTATGTAGGCAGCAAATGAAATAAGAATTCTGATAACCTCTATCCTTGCTATAGGGGTAGATGTCTCATGATAGTCAATTCCTTCGTCCAGGTTATTATGACCTTGCATAAATTGTTTTGGTTTGTTTCTTTTGATAGATCGATTCTCATCCTGCCTATTTTTGTATATCTTTCAAATTGCTGAGCTCTTCCTACATTGCAATGATCTATTAAGCATCTTTTAGAGTTTGTTTCACATGTTTGGTCTTTTTTTGGGACAAGAATTCTAAGAATGCCATGAAATTTGTGGCTTGATCTCTTGTTTGGACTCCAGATTCCAAAGGTGTAGTCTGATTCTCAAGTGGGTGAGAATATTTGTGCCTCTAGCTTGACCTTCTGAGATGGTCACTGAGGAGTTTCACTAGACCCTTCTTAATATTCTTCAATCTGAACAAGTGTATGTAACTGAGATCTTATATCACCATCATCTTTATTATTCCGAAGTGCATCATTTAGTCCTTTATCATTATCTTCAGCAATATTGTCCCTTTGAAAATGAATGAGTTTTTCAATATCAAAATCGTTATCATCAGCTAAATTCATAATCTTTCCTGACTCATCAAAGACCACATGAATACTATCTTCCACATTCAGAGTTCTTTTATTGAAAACTTTGTATGATTTTCTTATTGAGGAGTAGCTCATAAATGTTGCTTCATTAATTTTAGAGTCAAACATTCCATGTCTATTCTTCCCATTGTTTAGCATAAATAACTTTCACCTAAAAGGTCTGAAGTAGTCAAGCTTAGGCTTTTTATTAAACAGAAGCTCATATTGGGTCTTATGTACGAGAGGTTTAATCAAAAACATTTTATCACCTAACAAGCAGTATTAATAGCTTTAGCCCAAAAGTTCTTTGGAAGCCCACTATCAATCAACATGGTTTTGGTAATCTCTATGAGGGTTCTGTACTTTCTTTTAACAACTCCAATTTGCTGAGGAGTCCTAGAAGCTGAGAGGTTATGACTGGTTCCATGTTAAGCACAAAATCCTGCAACTTGGGAGTTCTCAAATTCAGTTCCATGATCTGATCTGAATCAATAATTTTATAATTCAGCTTCATTTGAATTTTCTTGGAAAAAGTTACAACAAGCTCATAGGTTTCATCCTTGGTTCTTAGGAATATTGTCTAGGTGAATCTGTAGCAGTCATCCACAATGACAAACACATACTTCTTTCCTCCTCTACTTTGGACTTTTCCAGGTCAACATATATCCATGTGCAGCATCTCAAGGTGTATAGAAGTACTAACTTGCTTCTTTAGCTTAAAGAAAGACCTAGTTTTTTTCCCTTAACACAAGCACTACAAACCTTGTTGTTTGGAAATTTCAGATTTTGCATGCCATGAACCAGGTCATTTGAAATCAATCTGTTCAGCAAAGAGGAACTTACATATCGCAACCTTCTTATCTATAGATCAACATCTTCACTTTGAACACTTAAGCAGGTCAATTCCCAATTAGATACATACTCTAAATCAGCCAGATACATATTTGTGAACCTTTTGGCTTTGAGAATTACTCTTCCAGACTTTAAGCCTGAGAACTTTAGCTCACCACCTTTGTCACAGATTTGAAAAACACTTAATAGACCTTACTTGAGGCCATTAACATAATACACATCTTCTATTGCTTGATCAGGTGATTTTCTAATCTTTCCCAAACCATGAATATAGCCCTTTTTACCATTTCTAAAAGAGACACTTCAACCTTAA
This sequence comes from Capsicum annuum, assembly GCF_002878395.1. Lineage (NCBI taxonomy): Eukaryota > Viridiplantae > Streptophyta > Magnoliopsida > Solanales > Solanaceae > Capsicum > Capsicum annuum. The sequence goes on along the minus strand of NC_061114.1, from coordinate 139,083,891 downwards.
TGTATGGCACGACCTGATTTACGAGTCATGATGACACCTACTAAAACCCACAAGTAGATTTTCCAACACCATAACTCGGAGGTAAGGCAATGGGTTACTTTAGTAGAAATGACCAACATGGGCCTAAACATACAAACCCAATTATAATCAACACTATTTAATTGAAAGAAGTTAATAAAAACATGGATGCCAATCCCATGACCTAGTAATATCACTACAAGTTCATCTAAGTATGATGATAGGAAATGCAATCAAAATGTCTAAAATAGTGAACAAATTGTTCTCAAATATAAAAGTCTTAACAAGGATAGAGGGAAATAGGTAACTAGAAACTATAAGAGCCACCCTGTATCTAGAAGATCAACACTACACGATCTTAACCCATCTACAACAACTAGTGCTCGGATCTGCACCAAAAACATGGTGAAGTGTAGTATGAGTGACAAAATAATGGGTATTCAGTAGGCATCATCGACTGACTGAGCTAAATTATGATATAAAGATGTTATAAAGCATGACAATAACTCTAAGTATAGGTACATAATCAAATTAAAATCATCAGCATTATCACTGTATGTAATAAATGCTAAACTAGAATGATAATATTTTATATAAAATCAATTCGAGAAAGTACCATCATATATAAGAAGTAAATGATCCGAAAGCATAAAACGACACTATTACAATTACAATCGGGTAAATTCAAAGTTGGTGTACATACATCAATTGAAGCATGAAGTAAAATAACCTATCATAACATCCCATACTACCGGAGAGTACACCCAAGAGAATCATAAAATAAAGAACCAATCACAGCATTCACCAGAGAGTGCATTAATAGATTAAATCATCAATTATATCGACATATAACCAACTACTCCTTATCCATGGTTTCCCACATTTAACGCCTACTATCATTTGACAACATTCATAATCATCATCAATTACCACAATTGGGTAGCATTTACCCAATTACTCATAACCATAATCATATCACCATTTAGATATCTATCTCCTTAATATACTCTATCTACTCACTATTATTAACTAACCGATTATTATTATTAAGCTACTAATTTACTAGTCATTATAGAACCTCTAAATATTAACCTAATTTATTCTTCACATAATATTTATTCACGGGATAATAACTAGCCATTATTCACTAAATAGCGAACATCCACATCTAGTCAAAATTCACTACTAAGCCATAGATGCTATTTAACCAAATTCTCATGTCTAATCATCATTGATGCAATAGTCACCATCTAGCGAAAGGCCACGAACCATCATTTAAACACTTATCTATCTACTAACTAACGCTTTTTGTTATCTAGCACCATTAATAAACAAATCCTTATTTAACAACTAATCATAACACATAATAACTTAGGCATAAATATCACTAATTATTGCTGATGCCAAACATATTATCATCATTAGCCACATAACAACCATAATTACTAGTTACCATATTTCAACTAAATAAGCTTCATTAACTAGTATTCTAGACTTGTAGCCATCAAGTATACAGTCATTTAATAGAAAACTAGTTAGTACATAGATCATTCTAATAGGCAATATTCCTTAGTAATCAATTTATTCAAAGCAAAATATACCCTCTAGGTGAATCCTTTGTTCTACACAAGATCCCTCTTACCAACTAGTCTTAGCTCATTATTGGGCATATTATTCTTCTTCTCACTATTTAGAACTAACATAAGCCATGCTGCTTAGCAAGGGATTAACATTGAAGAACAATAACTGACAATACCAAGAACAACATAAGACCCTCAAAGAAAATAAAAATGTAATCATATGATGGTAATACATTGTTAAACACGTATATGTTTACCATAAATAACATCATTATATCCTTCACATTTTTAGGGCATCATCATAACATCAATATATCCTACCAAATTTTTGGGCATCATCGTAATATCAATATAACCTTCGGACATATCGGGCAATATTATATAATCAATATATCCTCCGAACTTGCTAGGCATCATCATAACATAAATATATCCTCCAGACTTTTCGGGCATCATCATAAAATTAATATATACTCCAGACTTGTTGGGCATCATAATAACATCAATATATCCTCCAAACATTCCATGCATCATCATAATATCAATATATCCTCCAGACTTGTCGGGCATCGTCATAACATCAATATAACCTCTAGAATTATCAGGCCAGATCTTATCATTAATATATCCTCTAGACTTACCGAGCATTATCATAACATAACTATCCATCATGACATCAATATATATATATATATATATGTAAATATATTCAACCAATTCAATAATAAATGCAATACTTAGGATGGATATAGAGGAAGAACAGAAAGAGAAGACATACCATCATACCTTATCATTCATTGTCAACGTAATATATTAATATGTCCATAAAAATGTAAGTTCATATGGTATGAACACTCGATACATTATTGGGTTTAGCATAATCATTAATATGGTCAATCACAAGCTATGATTATACCTTTTAGAGCCCTTATTTATTAGCAGGATCTGCATTATTAGCATAAGAGGATTCATATTATAACATTAGTTTGGCCACTAGACTTGAACATAATGTGAATAATAACATAATATAATGCTTAAATAGTAAGCTAGTCAATGTTTCAAGTGATAACATAGCCATGGGTTCAATCTATAAGGCATTTCATTGCTTTCCAAGCAACATCATTAGCAACTAATCAGGCACATTAATGCCAATACGAATATCATGATTAAACCATTTTTTGGGATTAGCCAATATATTACCGAAGGCATATTCTTTGTGTTTAACAATAATCTAGGTAACTAATAAAAACTACATAGTCCAATCTTATAGTGATTCAAGTTTTGCTTCTAATATCCTAAATTATATCCTCAAGTCTAACTTCTACCCAAGACTAGACTAAGTCATCTTAATCATGTCTTAGAGGTTTATCAATCCATATTAGTTCTATACTTCAATTCTTCCTCAAGTATTACTCATAATTCATTCAAAACATCTAAGGTCAATTTAAAAACTATGCATATCTATGGTCAACTCCCTATAGACATAAGAGAACAAGGTCAATCCCATCTAACTAGAATAACTAGAGCATTCTCATGTTACACATAAGATTAAAAGTTCAACTAACAAAGGTTCTAGACTATAAGTCAATTATCACACTTTATGAGTTCAATAGCCTAAGTGGTTCAACTAATCCCAAACGTTGCCATCTACCATTCGAACACCTAAAACCCCTCCTACTCTTAACAATATTTCTCAATAATTTTATAACAAATCTCAATCTAACACACAGTAAGATTAACCTACCTCAAATATGAATATAGTTCATGAACCGATAACCTTTGCTTTACCTTTTCACAGAGATTCTTCAAGTAGCTAAGCTATCAAAAACACTATCTATGCATTATTAGGAATTATAAATACCAATATTGAACAATTGTGCATCAATTTCAAAAAGATAAAAAATACCCCCGATTGGATCCAACATACGGAAAACAAGTTTCCGAGACCAACCCATTATTAAAATACCATTAGGGAGTTATATCCCTCTAGACTCAGGTGAGTATAAATATTATTTGGGCTAAAATTATGGCGTAAAGCCAAATGGGGTTTTTGTAAAATAATCAAGAATTCAAAACTATAAACGAAGGAGACATGCTATATGTTCATTGATAATCATGAATATGCATGTTATTCAACATTCCAATCAACATCTAAGACTTAATTTATGGGCTATACACTATTAGGGTTTGCGGGAATCAAACCAATAGCAAAATGGTTAATTCTTGATAAAAAAAGAGGCATTTAAGTACCCCATCCTAGATAATTGGTAGATGCAATCTTAAGCACGTAAGCCGAGATCATTGCATCTCAATTGCGATACAGCCTCCGCAATTTTGGTACACTCTGTTGCACCAGATGACAACTAAAACTTTGAATATTATCCAAATTTCATCCAATGCCTTGGCATGATTCCAAAGTCCAATATGAGCAAACGATATATGTAAAAACACTAAATTTTACATTTTAGACACATCGGTAAATTCATATTTTTTGTTTGAGGTTGTTCCAATCATATGTCGGCCCCATACCTAAATTTTAAATTTATCAATTTTTTGACTATAGGTCGAAATGAGTTCGAGTGCAGCAAGACCCAAAAAAAGGTCTACATAACCTAAAATTGATATTCTACTATTGTTGGTGTAATCAGAATTTGCATTAATTGTAATTTTACATAGGTTTTGCTCGATGTCCATTTAGAACCACGAAGACTTCTAAATAGGTAAATTGTTCTAAAAACCGAATGAACAACCCGATAATCAAACTATTTGTTCCAACATGTCATAAATGACTTGGGATAGCTATTGAAAAGCTTGGGCAAAAAAAGTAAGCAGAATCAAAAGAAATGACCTTAAGGGTCATTACAAAGTGTCTTTAGAGAGACAGAGTTGTCTGTCCTCCTAGTCATATTCTTTGAACATCCATTATACATGAACCAGTTCTGACTGTATTCCCATTCTCCTACTTGTAAACATAAACATTTGTTAGATTTAGGAATCCAATTGACTTTGTGTTAGTAAAAGAAAGAGAAAGATGTTATCAAATTTTTCTTCTCTTATCTAAGTAGAGAGTTATTCTTCATATTTTTAAAAGGCATGCAACCCTTAGGACAATAATTCTACTGCTAGATATATTTAACACTAATTATTGTATCTCTAATCCCATATCGATAGTTTTTCTTTATGTGTCAATCTCTCCACAATTAGTACATAGAAGTTTAGGGACCCTATTTCTAATACCAGGAACAACTATTCCTTGAATCCTAGTAATTGGGTTTTATACTGATATCCAAGGCCTTTACCATTATTGACACCCTAACACAGTAAATTAGAAAGGATTTGAGAGGATTTGGTCCATTATAGTGAATTGTTAAGTTCTTCTCGGACACAGATTATGTCCCATTCTAATTCTTCATTCTTATAGAGTGTACTCATATGATGATTTTAAGAATCCTCAACTATTCTCCATGCTCAATTTAAAGCCTCAAGCTTATTTCCTCCTTTTACCATCAGAATCAACCACTTTCTTTAGTTGATTCATTAAACTAAGATTTTATGATTTAAACTTAGTAAATTGTTCCTCTATTTAAGATATCTGGAAAGTTGAGGGATTTAATTCTAGATATTGATTTTATACAGTCCCTTTTAACATATTTTTCTCATAAGTCAGTACAAATAATAAATCAATCAACACATTTGCAAGTTTCTTTATCTTCATAGCCGAGTAGTTATCTAAGTTTTCTTAATATCAGAGAGATACCTCATTATTTTCTTTATCTTCTGTGTTTGCCATGAAAAAAATAAGGAATCATTGATGACTTCACTGTTTTTTAAAACTAGCAATGGACATATATTTTGACTTTGGAGCTTCATCAAATTCACTGGAGGAGTCTCCCCAAATTGCTAGGGCCTTTTTCACTACATAGGCAACTGTAGCCTTTCTTCTTTATTTTTTACAGGGAGCTGGTCCTTGTTCTTTCCTTTGTCACCTATAGTCTTGAGATATTCTTAATAATACATTTTGTGCATTGGACATCCTTAATGAAATGATCAGGACTTCAACAATTGGGAAAAACTTCAATAGTGCTTCCCTTTCTGCTTCTACTTCCTCTTCTTTGAAATTAACCACTTTACTTCATAGATCTAACTATCTTTTTTGCCAGGTAGGAAACACTAGTGACATGACCCAACCTCGGACCTTGTCATAATGGGCATCCCAAGTGAAATCAGGACCGGAGATCACCCCCTGTTACCCAACCGAACCACCTTTGTCCAACCAAAGATTGGCTGAATTTCAAACATATCACAAGATAGCGTTATTATTCTCATTAAGACACTAGGATACAGTTACAACCATGACCAACCCAACTAAGTCCAACCATACCAAACCAACCGCCCAACCATACTAAAACAAATAATAGACCATAAACCAAATGGAATACCAAAACATAATATGAAAAATCAATACCAAAATGTAATATGATGGAGAAATGATAAAACATTTCCTATGATGCCAACCTCAATATCAATACCAATACTAAGGCTGACACCCCTACTGATCCCGCAGATACCAACCCCCGGAAGTACCACAAGTCTCTATCAAAAAGAGTAAACCAATTTGATTGGTACATGCCCTCTAATGTTGCCTAGACCAATATCCAAAATAAAATAAAAGTGTCTAAAGAAATCCATAACATAAAATGATTCTTTCTAAAAGCATGGAATCACATCACTTTAGTCCAAATACTGATACAAAATCCACTTTCTAAGCAAGAGAAGTTGAATAGCAGATTCCTACATTGCATGGGGATAAAACTGACAGTAGACGGGGTTAGCGAGTGACCACTAGCATAAATCTCGGGATAAAGATAAAATAATGCCAATTATAAAATAAAGAAAAACCATCCAAAATGCATACAACCATACATATATCATTTTCAAAAACGATAACTGGGCTTAGCATGAACTTAAAATTTTACTTGGGCTGTGTAGATTTGTCGTCCTAACCACCCACCGACCATATGGGTTCAGCTCCCATTTCTAAAAGGGCCGCAGTATGTGTAGCTACTATACCAAGGAATATCGCATGGAATTACTATTACGTCCCCAAAATAAAATGTGAAACATGTACATGGTCATCAAGACCCCTCATATAGGCAAATATGAGTTTTGAATTTGGGTCCCCTCATGACCACCACCTTCCATGATTAGATACACAACCCGCCATTAATTCCCAATTTCAACTATGTCCAAACAGTCCATTTACCATTAATTAACCAAGGTTAATATTAGTGGTATTATGATACCACCCTTACTTATAAGTGATATGCATAGCCAAACCAATTAAGTTAAGTGGACCTTAGGTGACCTACCAATTACCATATTAAATCCATTTGGGAGACTATCATTTCTCCACAAGCTTAACTATTTAGCCTTTAGCCTTTTCCAAACCATTTAAACCGTGCATAAGCACTTTATTCTGTTTAAAACATGGAAGATTTCCATTAAAAGAAGTCAATACAATGAACTTATATATTTACGCATTTTATTAAACACCTTAGGGGCATAATATTACCAAAATCAATTCCAAAGAAAATTAAATAATTACCATGCAATCGAATTGTCAAAAACTGCTATTAATGCATATAAAAGCATAATTAAAACCTTAGAAAATTATAACAATGCATTCTATATCAAAACCCCTAAATACTAGTTGGAAACCATAATCATGATATAGTAAGACCATGAAATCAATCATATAAGCCATGCCTTTAGTTGAAATTACTATTATTGAAGAAGATACTGCCTTATACAAAAGAATTAATGGAAAGAATTCACCAAGACAAGCCCCAAAGTGATCTATAAGATGAAACCCTAGCCTTCATGCCCCAAAATCTCTTGAGAGAATTATGGAGTGTTTTGAATAGTTTCTAAGTGATAATAAATATAATAATAGGGTAAATAACCACCTAAATGTATTAGAAGTCGTGGATCCTAATTAGTATAAGTAGGGAAATGTCCAAAATACCCCTTCATAAATCCTTTAAAAACCCATCACAGGGATTCAACTGACCCATATGAGTCATACCCTCCTATATGATCGGTATCCACCATGCATATCCAAGACTTAACCCTTGAATCAAACATTATCCAGTGTACGGCTCCTCTAAAAAAGTTGTAACAAAAATATACAGTCTGTACCCATAACCCGTATCCCTGGCACATTAAAATACTAGGAGAATCAAACACTGCCCCACCATAGGAATCCCTTACAACTCACAACTCTAAGTTGTACCCTTTTAAGTGAGAAAAGCAATCCCATAAAGTAACGCTGGCCAGCATTTGAATTTTTGTCTAACCATTTTTATTTAACTAACTCCATTCATTAACTAACCATCATTTACAAACTAATCCTTGTTTACCAACTATTTCTTATTTAAAAATTATTCATCATTATTACCAAGTCATCTTTTATCACTAACATCTACTATTATCTAGCTTCATTTATAGACACTTCTTATGTAAAATCTAATGGACATAATAAAATAAGTCATCAAGTGTTATATTCACCTATTAGAAAACTAGCAACCACATATCTTAACCATTAATTAGGAAGAACGGTCTTAAGATTGTATTTTTACTAGAAATACACAAATTACTGATGTAATAATAATGAATGTACCCAATCTATGCATGCCATCAGTAGTATTAAACCAGTGGAATAACAAGCATTATACCGCATCTTCCTCTATCCCTTTTTGGAGAGATGCATATATAAAAAAATATTTATATTCATAAACTATAACCACATCCTATAAAAGAATAAAATCTTCCTAGATATCCAACGAATATCATAAGAAGGTCTTAGGCCCAAAGTTATGTTTGGAATAATCATAACATCAGAATAATGGCCTTTGACCCATATACATATTCAGGACTATAAGACCCCGCAAAAATCCTAAGCTCAACTCAATCTTTTAATCTTGCTAAGAGGTCTAAAACATAGAAATATTTAGCTAAGTATCAAAACATAGTGTCATTTTAGCCTGCATAAGTTGGCAACTCTATTTCACAACCTCTATAACCTTAAAATATCAATATTTAGATTAATTCATGATATGGAACGTCAGTAGGTGTTCTCGAATAAGTTTCATATTTTTTGGTCTTCGTTTGAACCATGTTTTGAAATCCAAAATACTGTACCAATGCGATCTCGATGTGGCACATCATCCATAAGATCGATCAATATTTTCCTTGGCTCCTAGTGGAAAATTCTAGTAAACCGATAGGGACTTGACGTAGTGCGTTGGCCATCGCATCGATTCTAATAATGTGGTGCATCAATCTATGCGTCGATAGTTTAGTTTTAAGTCATTAAAAATCCGCGTCCTCAGGGGTAATAGGGTTTTTCCCCACATTTATTAGCCCCCAAAACAAGAGATTAAGCCCCTTTAGAGGCTAAATTCATTCATTATTCTCAAATTTCTCGAGAAAAAAATACCTAGGTGGATCAATTTCAAATCAAGAACTCAAGAAACCACCACCAATCTCTTAGAATTAAGACACAAAGGTATGTGAAGTGTTCATCCAAGGGTATCATTTCACCCTTGGAGTTCAAGAAACTCTTTTAAAATTTAAGTTAGTTGATTTCATGGATTACTTATTGGATCTTTAATGTATTTATGATTATGATGCTAATGGTGATCTAACTCCATGATTTGTCCCAAGTTTCATGCAAACTAGTTAATTGTGAATTGAACTTTGTGAAAACTCATGTTAAATTCTTGAGTTTCAAGTTGAATATAGAATTCAAGATAGTATTACATGTGTATTGATATGTGAAATACCCATGCTTCTCAAGTGTTTGTCATAATGCCTCTATTAATAAACTAGCCCAAACATAACATGCTATTAGGTGAATTTAATCTTGTACAAGCCCAATGTATATCAAGTGTTTGAGAGAAATGCCTAAGTCAATGAATTATTAGTAAGCTAGTACCATTATGCTACTAAAGTCGTGCAGTGATTTGATTTTATTGCTATTGAGTCCTAGGGTATTTAATACCAGATAATTTAGTTGTATGCATAGAGCTAGTGTCAGTTACAGGATAGTATTCATCCATGGTATGATCAGTAGAATTCAGTCAGTTACAGAACTCTGGGAAACTCAGTAGTACTCAGTCAGTTAACAAAATTTAGTAGTATTCCATCAGTCTACGAAACTCAGTAATCTCAGTTTACTTCAGTTAAATAGTACGATTAGTAACAGTTTAGTCCAGCTTAAAATAGTTTATAAATCAGTTCAGGGTCTATTCAGTTGGGAGTAGGATTCAGCATTGAGTGAACCCAAGGATAGGAACTCACCTGCCAGTAGAGGGTGTGATCCTTAGAAGCAGTCCATGTGTTCCAGAACTACGTAGCCAGTATAGGTTGAGACACTAACCTGCCAGTTGAGGGTTGATGAGGTGATTTACTTACCAGATATAGTTACCACCATTATCATTTAGAGGACCTGCCAGATGAGGGTTACTTATCTTTTCTCAACCCATGGCATAGTACTATCACCCTTCAAAATAGGGTTACAGATTGGACAACAATCTATTTAGAAAGTGGCTTGTCGGTTAGATGATTACCTCTCACTGTCTCAGTTTCAGTTCCAATTGCAGTATTGAACTCAGTTCAATTCTATAAATTCAGGACAGTCAAATACAATCACTTATCTCAGTATGGAACTCAGCATAATTTCATATTTAGGACTATCATATACAGTGACTCAATTATCAGTAATTTAGTATTAGTAGACTCAGATATCAATTAATCGGCATTCTGACTCAATATCCAGTGTTATCACGATCTCAGTTATAGTTTATGTATTTATGCATGTACTCTCATTCAGTTACATTCATGTTATTCAGTTAGTATTTTTCATACATATCAACCGATATGTTTCAGCCTACCACACTTTGCATACCAGTACATTCAAAGTACTAATGCATACCTTTCTTTTGTACTATGATGTTTTATATCATAGGTTAAGACACACGGGCTCCCGATCATCCCTAGCAGTTATAGATTTTCAATAGTCAGAGTTAGTGGTGAGTCCTCATAGTTCGAGGACATGCTTATTACTTTAGCATTTCAGTTTTTTTAGTAGTTTGGAGCTATTTGGGGACTTTTCCCATCAACTCCATATTTCAGATAGCTAAGAGGCTTTTGAGATAGATGTTTCTATTTTGGTATTGTTATACCGTATTCTGTTTTATTTCAGTATTGAAGCTTATGGAAATTTTTTGCCTAATCTCTACATATTCACAGCATTATTATTTAGTTATTGTAGAAGGTACCAGTCATGGGTTAGCTTATGGTCTATCGAGATTATGAGCACAGTATAGCATCTAGGGTACAGACTCGCGGCGTTACAAGGACTCATGTTGATAATTATATTTATAAGTCAAAGCATCTCTAAGAATATAATAAATAGGAGGCATCGCATATATAAGAGGCATAATATAAATAAGGATGTAATCATCTCTCACAAAAGAGGCATCTAGCATCTAGGAGGCATAGTATCAATAGACAATTAACAGTCACTCATATAGGGGGCACAATATCAACAGACACGTAACCATCTACAAAATATCTCTTATCAATAGGTCACACATCCTTACTACGAATAAGGTCACCTCACTAGGACAGTTATAATACTTAAGAGGAATATCATCTTTATAGGCCCGATAATCACAATTAAGAGGAAAGTCATCTCTATAGGCCCTACAATAAAAATTAAGAGAGATATAATTTCCATAGTCCAAGTAGTTATATTTAAAGGGAAATAACCCCTGTACAAGCCAACATAATATATGAGAAGAAATAGACACTATATTGGCCAAAATCATATCTAAGAGGAAATAACATCTCTACAGGCCAACATCACATCGAAGAGGAAATAGCATCTCCATAGGACAACATCACATCTATGAGGAAATAATAGCTCTATAGGCCAAGATCATATCTAAGAGGAATCAACATCTCTATAGGCCAACATCAAATCTGAGAGGAGCATCATAGCCATACCCAAAGACATAATTCGAGGAACATCACTACAAGTTAAATCACGAAGTAACCTTATACAAAGGTTTGATAGTCTAAACTATACATAACATCAACAACTAAATCCATAAGGCTAATAAAAGTCTTGGCCAAAGTGGGACAGATGATCCCACTTCTAATACTCAAATCACATAATCTACTCATCTATACAAGTCTAACAACACCCATATTGCACAGTTGTGCTTCAGGTCCAAAATTGATACCAAAACCTCTAATGGGCCCCAAATTTAAAAAATGAGTTTCATAGGCCCACCTAATGTTCACACATGAACAAGGAATCATAACTATCAAGAAAAGGGTAAAAAATAGGTATAATTTGGGCTAAAATAAAGCCCTAAGCTGAATAGGAGTTTTAGGTCAAAACTAAGAAATTCAACAATAAATTCAAAGGTTTTGTACATTAAATTTTTTGATATTTATGGTAAAAGATGATAATCAAGCTCTCAAGTCACCCATAAAGACCAATTTTTTATTAGCACACCATATTTGGAATTCTGGGTCTCAATGGAGAAAGAATATAGCCAATTGTCAGCCAATAATGGCCTTTCAAAGACCCTTCCTAGGCCCTCAGGTCACATGATCGCGCACCCATGCTAGCCGTGATTAGGATCGTGATTGCGAGAGCCATTTTGTGATCACAGTCTTTTGCTACACCGAATGATGTTTAAAACTTTAAAAATATTCCAACTTTCGGCTAATGCCTCGGGATGCATACAAAATAAAAAAATTTCAAATAATTTTTGTAACAATACTAAATTCAATGTTTAGGATGTGTTGGAAAACTATGATTTTCAATCCGAGGTTCTTTCAACCAAATATGGGTGCCACAACTAAATTTAAAATTTTTAACTAACCAATCAATAGGTTAAAATTAGATCAGGTGAATTAGGACTCAAACCAAAGGTCTACCAAGATTAAAATTGATATTCTGAATCTGTTGGCATGTCGAAACTTGTATATGAGATTGTTGTACTGATGTTTTTGCCTTTTGGCCATTTGGAACTAGCGAAGACTTCTAAATAGGGAATTGTTTCTCAAAACAAAATAAACTGCCCAATAATCCAACCCTCAATCCCAACAAATCATAAATGACTTGGGGCAGTTGTGGAGAATCTCAAATGGTGAAGATAGAGTAAATATCAAAAATGAAGGGAAAGGTCATTAAATTATCCACTACTAAAAGAACTTTAATCCCCGAAAGTCAATGTATATCTAAGAGAAAATAGCATCTCTATAGGCTTAAATCACATCAAAAGGGAAATAACATCCCTATAGGACAACAATACATTTATGGGGAAATAATATCTTTATATGGCAACATCACATCTAAGAGAAAATAACATCTCAATAGGCCAACATCACATCTGAGATGAAATAACATCTGTATAGGATAACATCACATCTAAGGGGAGATAGAATCTCTATAATCCAACATCACATCTGAGAGAAGCATTATAGCCATACCCAATGACACTATCCAAGGAACATCACTGCAAGTTACTAAAACTGTCATATAATACCCAAAGATCCAAAATTAAGGATAAGGCATTCTACCTTAATCAACCCTAATATTAAAATTCACACACAATATATATCAAAAACCATCTATGAAGGTAATTAGATAGAAGCCTACCTTGAAGCAGAAATGCAAAACCTCACATCATGCACTATATGCTCGACTTCACTTCACAATCTCCATAGGCTAACTTCACATATGAGAGGAAATAGCATCTTTATAGGACAATAAAACATATAAGAGGAAATTATATCTCTATATGCCAACATCACATCTGAGAGAATATAGAATCTAAAAAGGACAACATCACATATATGAGGAAATAACATCTGTATAAGCCAATGACACATCTAACAGGAAATAACATCTCTATAGGCCAACATCTAATATAAGAGGAGGTTTGTAATCATACCCAAAAACACAATCAGAAAAACATCACTTCAAGTCGCCAAATCATCAAGTTACCTTATACAAAGGTTTGCTAGTCTAAACAATCCATAATATCCATAACTAAGTCGATAAGGCTAACACAAGTCTTTGACTAAGTCGGCCAGATGGTCCTATTTCTAATCCTCAAATCAAATATTTAGGCATACTATGACACAAACTAGGTTAGATATCTAGTTCAACTACTTTACGTCAAGTAAGCCATATCAAAGCCTAAGATAGGAACTTTAGTAGAAACAAGGGCATTTTAGTCAACTCTATCCAATTTATGATTTCAATACCACCACTTTCGTAATAAGATTAAAATATACAAATCATTCTTCAAATGGTAGAACCACATTCCAAACCTAACATTCTATCACATTCATGATACAAGCTATTCAAAACAATGGAGAAGCCAATATGATTATTACAGGGTTTTAAATATGCCATCTTATGGGTCGAAAAACCTCAACTAATTCCCGAAGATCCATAAACAAGTGTAAGAAATTCTACTAATAAATAATACTAACATCCGAAGTCACACGCTAATATATCACACATCATCTATGAAGATAGGTAGATAGAAGCCTACCTCAAAACGGAACTACAAAACCTCACATCATGCACCATATGCTGAACTTCACTTAACAATCCACATAATGTTGGGACAGTAACAAAATCCTAATCTACTCATAAATATGAGTCTAACATACCAATATTGCACTATTGTGCTTCAGGTAAAAAATAACACAAAACCCCAAGAGGGTGCCACATACAGAAAATAAGTTTTTTAGGCCAACCCAATGTTCATCCATGAACAAACAATCATTAGCCTCAAGAAATAGGTTAAAAATAAGCATACTTTGGGCTAAAATCAATCCATAAGGTAAATGGGGGTTTGGGTCAAAACTTGGAAATTCAACCATAAATTCAAAAGATTCGCACTTTAAATTTTTTGATAATCACGGTAAAAGATTATAATCAAGCTCTCAAGTCACCCACAAAGAGTAATTTTTTATTAGCACATCATATTAGTGTTTCTAGGTCTCAATGGAGAAAGAACATGGAGAATTCTCAGCTTATAATGGCCTTTCAAAGACCATTCCCAAGCCCTCAAGTCACATGATCGTGCACCCATGCTACCCGGAATTGGGATTGCAATTGCAAGAGCCATTCTGCGATCACAGTCCTTTGCTGTACTAATGATGGGTAAAACTTTTAAAATATTCCAAATTTCGGCCAATGCCTCGGGAATGTATACAAATTCTAAAAATTTCAAATGATTTTGTAACCATACTAAATTTAATATTTTGGATGTATTAGGCAACCTCAGATTTTCAATCTGAGGTTGTTTTGACCAAATATGGTTCCCACACCTAAATTTTAAATTTTTAACTATCGGATCGATAGGTCAAAATTAGATCAGGTGAATTGGGACTTAAATCAAATGTCTACCTAGATTAAAATTGATAGTCTAAATTTGCTGTCGTGTCGGACTTTTTATATGAGATTATTGTACTAAAGTATTTAGCTGTTGGCCATTTGGAACTAGTGAAGACTTCTAAATAGGGAATTGGTTCTCAAAACCAAATGAACTGCGCAATAATTGAACCCTCAATCCTAGTAAGTCATAAATGACTTGGGGCAGCTGTGGAGAATATTAAATGGTGAAGATAGAGTAAATATAAAAAAATAAAGGGAAAGGTCATTAAATTATCCACTACTAAAAGAACTTTAATCCTCAAAAGTCAATGTATATCAAAGAAAAATAGCATCTCTATAGGCTTAAATCACATCATAGGGGAAATAACATCTCTATAGGACAACAACATATTTATGAGGAAATAATATCTTTATATGTCAGCATCATATCTAAGAGGAAATAACATCTCAAAAGGCCAACATCACATCTGAGAAGAAATTGCATCTGTATAGGACAACATCATATCTAAGGGGAAATAGCATCTCTATGGACCAACATTACATCTGAGAGAAGCGACATAGCCATACCCAATAACACTATCCAAGGAGCATCACTGCAAGTTACAAAAACTGTCATATAATCCCTCAAGATCCACAATCAAGGCTAAGGCATTCCACCTATAATCAAGCCTAATATCAAAATTCACCCACAATATATATCCAAAATCATGTAAGAAGATAATTAGATAGAAGCCTACCTAGAAGCCGAAATGCCAAACCTCACATTATACACCATATGCTCGACTTTACTTCACAATCTCTATAGGCTAACATCACGTATGAGAGAAAATAGAATCTTTATAGGAAAACAACACATATAAAAGAAAATTATACCTGTATATGCCAACACCACATCCAATAGAAAATAGCATCTCAATAGGCCAACATCACATATATGAGGAAATAACATCTGTATAGGCGAACATCACATCTAAGAAGAAATAGCATCTCTATAGGCCAACATCAAATATGAGAGAAGCTTCGTAATCATTCCCAAAGACACAATCTAAAAAAAATCACTTCAATTTGCCAAATCACCAATTTACCTTATACGAAGGTTTTCTAGGCTAAACAATCGATAATATCCGTAACTAAGTCCATGAGGCTAACACAAGTCTTTGACTAAGTGGGCCAGATGGTCCTATTTCTAATCTTTAAATAAAATATTTAGGGATACTATTCCCCAAACTAGGTTAGATATCAAGTTCCACTACTATATGTCAAGTTACCCATATCAAAGCCAAAGATAGGAACTTCACTAAAAACACGGGTATTTTAGTCAATTCTATCCAATTTATGATTTCAATGCCACTACTTACCTAATAAGATTAAAATATACTAATCATACTTCAAATGCTAGAACCATATACCAAACCTAACATTATATCACATTCATGATAAAAGCCAATCTAAACAAGGGAGAAGGCAATATGATTATTACTGGGCTATAAATATGCTATCTTATAGGTCCAAAACCCTTAGCTAATTCCCAAAGATCCACAAACAAGAGTAAGACATTCTACTAATAATTAATACTAACATCAAAATTCACACGCAATATATATATCACACATCATCTATGAATATAAGTAGATAGAAGCCTAGCTCAAAGCGAAACCACGAAACCTTACATCATGCACCATATGCTGAACTTCACTTAACAATCCATATAATATTATGACACTAAAAAAATCATAATCTACTCATATATATGAGTTTAACATACCAATATTGCACTATTGTGCTTCAGGTCAATAAACAACACAAAACCGCAAGAGGGTGTTACATACAGAAAATGAGTTTTTTAGGCCAACCCAATGTTTATCCATGAACAAGGAATCATTAGCCTCAAGAAATGGGTTAAAAATAAGCATATTTTAGGGTAAAATCAATCGATAAGGTAAATGGGGGTTTGGGTCAAAATTTGGAAATTCAACCATGAATTCAAAGGATTCGTACTTTAAATTTTTTGATAATCATGGTAAAAGATTATAATCAAGCTCTTATGTCACCCACAATGACTAATTTTTTATTAGTATACCATATTAGGATTTCTAGGTCTCAATGGAGAAAGAGTACGACCAATTATAAGAAAATAATGGCCTTTTTAAAACCATTCCCAGGTCTTTTTTAAAATCATGCACCTATGATAGCCGTGATTGGGAGAGCCATTCTGCGATCACTATCCTTTGCTACACCTAATGATGGCTAAAACTTCAAAAATATTCCAACTTTCGGCCAATGGCTCGGGATGCATACAAATTCTAAAATTTTCAAATGATTTTTGTAATCGTACAAAATTCAACGTTTCGAATGTGTTGGAAAACTTTGATTTTCAATCCAAGGTTCTTTCGACCAAATATGGTTCTCACACTTAAATTTTAAATTTTTAACTACCCAATCGATTGGTCAAAATTAGATCAGGTGAATTGGGACTCAAACCAAAGGACTACCCAGATTAAAATTGATATTCTGAATCTGCTGGCGTGTCAGAATTTGTATAAGAGATTGTTGTACGAAACTTTTTGCCTGTTGGCCATTTGGAACTAGCAAAGACATCTAACTAGGAAATTGGTGCTCAAAACCAAATAAAATGCCCAATAATTGAACCCTCACTACCAGCAAGTCATAAATGACTTAGGGAAGTTGTGGAGAATCTCCAACGGTGAAGATAAAGTAAATATCAAAAATATAGGGAAAGGTTATCAAATTATCCACTACTAGAAGAACTTTAATCCTTGAAAGTCAATGTATATCTAAGAGAAAATAGCATCTCTATTGGCTTAAATCACATCATAAGGGAAATAACATCTCTATAGGACAACAACACATTTATGATGAAATAATATCTTTATATGTCAGCATTACATCTAAGAAGAAATAATATCTCAATACGCCAACATCACATCTATGATGAAATATCATCTGTATAGGACAACATCACATCTAAGGGGAAATAGCATCTCTATGGGCCAACATTACATCTGGGAGAAACGTCATAGCCATACCCAATAACATTTTCCAAGGAACATCACTGTAAGTTACCAAAGCTATTATGTAATCCCTTTAGATTCATAATCAAGGCTAAGGTATTCCACCTATAATCAAGCGTAATATTAAGGTTCACCCACAATAAATATCAAAAAACATCTATGAAGATAATTAGTTGGACGCCTATCTCAAAGATGAAATGGCAAACGTCACATTATACACCATATACTCGACTTTACTTCACAATCTCTATAGGCTAACATCACATATAAGGGGTAATAGAATCTCTATAATACAACAACAGATTTAATAGTAAATTATAACTCAATATGCTAACATCACATCCAAGAGAAATAGCATCTCAAAAGGCCAACATCACAAATACGAGGAAATAACATCTGTATAGGCCAACATCACTTCTAAGAGGAAATAGCATCTCTATAGGCCAACATTAAATATAAGAGGGTCTTCACAATTATACCCAAAGACACAATCTGAGAAACATCACTTCAAATTACCAAATCATAAAATTACCTTATACGAAGGTTTTCTAGTCTAAACAATCCATAATATCCGCAACTAAGTCCATAAAGCTAACACAAGTCTTTGACTAAGTGGGCCAGATGATCCTATTTATAATCCCCAAATCAAATATTTAGGCATTCTATGCCCCAAACTAGGTTAGGTATCTTGTTAAACTACTATACGTCAAGTTACCAATATCAAAGCCAAAGATAGGAACTTCACTAAAAACAAGGGTATTTTAGTCAACTCTATCCAATTTATGATTTCAACACCACCACTTACCTAATAAGATTAAAATATACTAATCATACTTCAAATGCTAGAACCATATGCCAAAGCTAACATTATATCACATTCATGATAAAAGCCAATCTAAACAAGGGAGAAGGCAATATGATTATTATAGGGCTATAAATATGCTATCTTATAGGTCCAAAACCCTTAACTAATTCCCAAAGATCCACAAACAAGTGTAAGACATTCTACTTATAATTAATACTAACATCAAAATCCACACGCAATATATATCACACATCATCTATGAATATAAGTAGATAGAAACTTGCCTCAAAGCGGAACCACAAAACCTCACATCATGCACCATATGTTCAACTTCACTTAACAATCCACATAATGTTATGATAGTAACAAAATTATTATCTACTCATAAATATGAGTCTAACATACCAATACTGCACTATTTTGCTTCAGGTCCAAAAACAACGCAAAACCCCAAGATGGTCCCATATACGAAAAATGAGTTTTTAGGCCAATCCAATGTTCATCCATGAACAAAGAATCATTAGCCTCAAGAAATGGGTTAAAAATAATCATACTTTGGGCTAAAATCAAGCCATAAGGTAAATGGGGGTTTGGGTCCAAACTTGAAAATTCAACCATGAATTGAAACGATTTTCACCTTAAATTTCTTTATAAATGCGATAAAAGATTATATTAAATCTCCCATGTCACACACATTGACCAATTTGTTATAAGCATATATATTTGTATTTATATGTGTCAATAAAGGAGGAAGATGACCAATTATATGCCAAAATTTGCCTTTTAAAGAACCTTCCTAGTCCCTCAGGTCATTCAATTGCGCGCCCACGCTATGAAGGCATCGCGATCAAGGGGACCCTTCCACGATCAGGGCCCTTTGCTACACTAGATGATATCCAAAACTTGGAAAATATTCAAAGTTTTGGCCAATGCCTGGGGATGAATCCAGAATCAGATTTTAGCAATAGAAATATATTTAACTACACTAAATTTGGTGTTTTTGGCATATTGGAGAACTCTAATATTCAATTTGAGGTTGTTTTGATCAATTGCGGGTCCCACGCCTAAACTTTAAGATTTTCAAATTTCCAATAATAGGTCAAATGAGATCGGGTGCATTATGAACCAAAAAAAGGTCCACCAATCCTAAAATCATTATTCCAAATATGCCGGCAAGGTTAAAATTTGCATCTGAGATTGTTTTACCAAAGTTTTTGTTGATTTTCCATTTAGAGCCATCGAAGACTTCTAAATAGTGTATTGGATCTAAAAACCAAACAAACTGCTCAGTGACCAAATAGTCACTCCTAGTATGTCATAAAGGACTTAAGGCATTTATGGAAAATCTTAAACGTTA
Source organism: Capsicum annuum (assembly GCF_002878395.1). NCBI lineage: Eukaryota > Viridiplantae > Streptophyta > Magnoliopsida > Solanales > Solanaceae > Capsicum > Capsicum annuum. The sequence continues at coordinate 139,063,604 of NC_061114.1, read as the reverse complement.
AAGATGAGCAAATATGAAAAATGACCAGAAGGGTCACTACAAAATAATGACACAATTGAGATTTCATAATGAAGGAAATTGCTTATAGTGATAAGGTTAGAGTGAAAGAAATACTCTATTAGTAACAACTCCATAACTCTAACTTTTTAGATGTTAATGGAATAAGATTAAAAAGAATTATGATATATTTCATAGATCTTTAATTTAAGATCTCAAAATTTAAAATTGTTTTGTATCTTTTTAACTTCGTATCGAGTAAAAACCAAAGAAATAAAATTAAAATATATAAGAAGTAAATTAGTTGATGATAACTTAATTATATAAAACTATAAATAATATGTAAATTTGAGCTATATGAGATCTATGTCACATGAGTTTAAAGGGTAGAATGTTTGTGGAATACATTATTGTTCAGAATTTTCTGATGATAACTTGAAGAGCAAATCATTGAATGGTCTTAAGATCTCATAATAGCTCTGATCAATACAGAGTTTTATAGTCCCGATAAGTTGCAAAAGATTTGAATAAACAAATCCATTTAATGCTACAGTCTGAATGATTATGTGCATGGGTTAGAATGATTATGTGCATTAGTTTTGAAAGATTTTGAGCTATTGATCATGGCATTATTTTACCCTTATAACTGAGTTATATGCAAATGTTCACCCCACAAACCATCTACGGACACTATATCCCTATGCAATGTAGGCACCTGAGCTTTTTATACTTTTCCTATGTAGAGTTAGGTTAATCCATTTGATGCATTGGTTCGTAGTGTCTTGGTGAATCATTGAGCTTCCATTCCCAGGAAGTCTTAGGAATTTCACCAGATTTCACTATTAGATTTGAGTTTATAGTTACTTTCATTATCATTTTCATTCTCAGTGTTATTTGTTAGAGTTGGGGACATGTCCCAACTGAGATTTATTTTGGTTCTTTTTTTAGATGATTTTATTTGGATTATCGTGGATAATGGGCAGTGTTGGCTAGTTGTTTGGCCAGTTATTGGTCGATGGTTATCGACTTATTTTGATTGTCTTTAAGCTTGTTGCATGCTATCTTGTTATATATTTAGAATTCATCCGATATTAGGGAATGTTGTGTTTTGTTTGGTTAGGTACATAGGGTGATATTTGGTCCATGTGGGACTTAACATACCCATCACGGCTAGGCCTTAGTTCGGTTCATGACATTAGGATGTGGAGAACTAGACATTATATAAGAACAAGAATTTCCCAGGCCTTCAACTTAGACCATTTCCTATCACCACCACCACTATTTTTCTAATGTCCAAATTGTCCTGAGTGCTTGAACTTTATACTCTAAGTATCCCTAATTTCTACCTGATTTTTCTTCTCATCCTCCACTTGGTGCATGTATACCACCAATCAAGATATATTTATGTCCTTGTTTAACAAGGTATCCTTGCATTCAAAAACCTTATCATGGGACAACCCAAAAGAAAATTTCCTCATCCTCGCACTCATGAAAAACTCTAGCTCAAAGGTATAACAGAACAACAAGTGAAGCTTTAGGGAATACTTTTTAACACTCATCCTAAGTTGTTTCACATTTAAGAACTCATCAGTTTTAGCCTTTCTCTACTCCTGAGGAAACAAATGATCTACAAAAGCACTCCAAAAATCATACTTCAAGGTTGACTCAAGATCAACACCCCTAAGCTTCTCTAACTCTTCAAAGCACTGATACACTATATCTTTCGATTGATAAGAAGAAAATTCCATAACCTTTACATCAAAATTATGCATGACTCAGAAAATCTTCTATATCTCATCTATGAAAAATTGAGGATCCGCCTAAACCTTAGTGCCAATGAAAATCAGAGGATTCAACATCATAAACTGGCCAACTCTAGTGGCCTTAGAAGAACTCATAGCAGCACCGACAAGACCCAACTAACATGACTAAGATGTGACAAACTATGTTAACTGATGAATAGATCAACAAAACTCAATATTAGAAATGTATCCTTGGGTCGGTGGGGCATGATCACCATTATCCTGAGAGGCATGAGGTGGACTAGTAGGGATAGGTTGAAATCCATCTCCGGAATTACAATCAGGAGATGGAGCCCTAGACTGAGTCTTATTTCCATATGTAGAGCAAGATCTATTGACATTATCCTCAGATAGGACAAAAGAGTTTTCGCGTGTATCTGATCTTCTTTGAGCCATGATCTTAAATGTAAACAAATGCGAATTAGAGACGATTTAAAACCTTAGACTCTACAGCCTAAAATAGAATGAAAAGAAAGGGAAACATTCCTAAATGTCTCAGAGCCTCTCCCTTATAATTTTGGCATGCTCCGCACCATAAAAGATACTTTACTTGACACGGATTTATGGACACACGATGACACAAAACCTAGGCTCTGATACCTTATTTTTCAATACTCGAACCAGGGCCTGGCCATGAATGGTATCCCAAGTCCACCAACGCTCAACGATTGATGTACTATAGAAATATATCACTTTCGATCCTTAAAACTATGGAAATATGCAAGTTTCTTAGGTTGTTTAAATATATATGATGTATTTTGTGTATGTTTTTTTAGGAAGCTAGAGTTTGGATGATTATTTCATTAAAAAGATGAAAAATAGAGTTTTTGGCTCCTAACTTTATAATTCGTAGGCATTTTTAGTACCTACCGAATGTACGTGTCCAAAGCATGTGATGATAGTTGAAGATTTGAAGCATGGTTGCAAGTATTTGAAAGCCTGGCTCTTACGTATGTCTACATGTAGACCTTAAGTAGAACATGTGGTTTGTTTGGAATAAGGTAACTACTACAAGTTAAGATCTAGATTGTGAAAAAGTCTAAAATTAACTTCTGGCACTTACCTATGTCAACATGTGGACTGCATGTAGTACATCTAGATGTCATGTTGGTAAGTTAAGTGCTAGAAGTCCAAAATCCTCAGAGCAGAAGCTAGAGTAATTTTGTTTGGAACTTATAGGTGTCTACATGCACCCATTCTCAGGACACATCTTGCACATGCACTCAAGACCATGTCGCATGTGTACACAGTTAAGTATCCAGGAACCTAGTTTTGTCCTTTTTCATACGGGATTTAATTTTATAATTTCATCATGTACTATAAATACTCTTATGTGTTTTTAGTAGAAGTTATGCACTCTTGATAATCACAAACATATTTTTATTCTAATATTTTATTTTGTTCTTGGAACTCTTTTATACTAATTTTAGTTGAATAATTCTTTTAGAGTTTTGTGTTTTTACTTGTGATTATTGTGATTCCATCTTAATCTTTCAATTGTGAATGTTGTTTATTCCTTCACAAGCATGAGAGGATAAAAACCCATACTTAGGGTTATGGAAACTTTAGTGGATTGATGAATAGGGGAAGTGCTATTGTTGTTCTTAACCGATACCCATCCATGGCTAGTATTATCTTCACTAATAGATATCTTAGCGATTGCAAAGATTCCCCCTAGATTATTTTACTTACCTCGAAAGATCATAATAACTTGGAAAAGATAACTACAATAGTAATTTGAAGTTTAACTTTCAATCCATACTACTAGGTAATATCTAAGTAATATTATTAGAAGTCATCTAATTGCTAGAGACTCAAAAGATAATATTTAATGAGGATCATGATACGTGCTAGTAAGGAGACATCCTCAGCCTCATCTATGACTGATTACAATTGAATTTGATATTAGCTACTATTTTTGTATTTCTACTCAAATTCCTCATTTATTTTATTTGGTTTACGCATTAATTACAATAGTTGAGAGCCATTAGTATATTCCCTTGGGATTTGACCGCAACCTTTATTAGGATACTATATTTGTTAGAGACCACAAAATCATTCAGAGTGAAGGTGTAGCTTAGTTGTTATCAAATTTTCACTCCATTGTTAGGGGAATACATTATTGATTTGTGAATTGAGGTTGTTGCAGTTTTTAGGTATTTTTGTTTTTGATCTTTGTTAGGTATAAGTCGGTGTATGTCTAACACATAGACTAGAGGAAATGACTTACATCTAGTAAATCCAAATCTACAGAGGATCCTACAAACACCTAGTAGCATGATGGAACCAAATAGAAAACATTTTAGTAGGGGTTTGTGATGATGTGCCTTCTCTCTTCCTGAAGGATTTCAAGTCATTACAGATAAACAGACGAGGGTGTTTTTAGAACAAGCCCAAAATAAGAGAAGGGAAAAAGAATAGGATCAGTGGATAGCTAAGGAGGATGAGCTAGCAGAGTAGAGACAAGAAGATAAACGGCGAGCTTCACTCGGTGGAAGTCAAGAGAGAGTTAGAGGAGGTCATCCTAAAGTGATCCAAGAATATTAGTATATGCAGCTATACGACAATAGTGAAAAGGATTTGGGGTACATTAAGCTGGTAGAGACTGGATCCATTATCCATACTATTTTACACTAGGCATTAAGTTTTACATAACGAGGATGATAATACAACTCCTATATCTGAAAGATGTATTTGTGGGAGAAACATCTTTATGGATAGGGTAACTACCAAGAGGATCTATCAATTCATGGAAAAATTCTTGAATAGGTTATTTTCTACATCTAGGATATTGTGACTTAAGGAAAAAATTTATAATTTCAGGCAGTTGTCGTTAGAATTTATGTATTAGTCATAGTTCAAGTTCAAGAAGAAGCTTAGTTTGGTGCCTAGCCATTATATTTCAGGGACCAACATATTGGATATTCTACAGAGCCTTGACCATCAATTCCAGAGCCATGGTAGACTCCATCACTAGAGGAGCTTTTGTGAGACTACGCTGGGAGGTAGCTCAGAGATGCTAGATAAAATCTTGTTTAAAAATTGAGCGTGGAAAACATGGGATCTGAGAGAGGATCTCAAACATATTCTATTAGTGACTCATATGAATAGAAAGTATTTAATAATATAGTAGCGCAAGAGATTACGCTACTAAGCACTGATCTTGGGTTACTAGAAATGTAGTTTGCAGTAGAAATTCCAAAAAAAGATTGATACAGTAGGAGCATAAGGGTCAACTTTAAAAGTTTATGAGTCTGAAGAAGAGAAGGAAGTAAATTATATAGATTATCAAAAGGTGGGTTCTGAGCCCAAGGTAAAGAGAACAAATGTTAAGAAATTATGACATATATAGAGACCTTAGTAGAGAGTGAGATGGTTACTATAGGAAAAATAATAACAATGTTGAGAAGGAGACTGGTAAATTCCACATGGAAGAAGAGATAAATAATCAAAAGTTGAATAAATGATGACTAAGTAAGTAAAAGTTCAAGAAAATCAAAAGATCATCTTTAAAGAGATTAAGGCTGCCATTATATGTTTGACCCAGAAGGTTGAATCTTATGCCACTGCCATCAAAGAGTTAGAGCACTAGTATAGGTAGATGTCACCAACATTAAACTAGTGGCAGCCAGACACCCATTATAGCAACATTGTACAAAATTTGAAAAATGATGGTCATGTTCTTGCCATTGCCACAAAGAGTGGTATGACCACTACAGATCCCTCATTACTTACTGCGGAAGCTCAAAGGCATAATAACGTTGTTGCTGCTAAGTTAGATATTATTGAGTCCTAAAAATTAATAGGCAGTAAGGATAGAGTTGGTAAGGACAATGGTAAGGGTCAGGTTGTAAAGAAAGTAATAAGACTTCTTCCAATAACCCTGACTTTTTGCTCACCGACTGAAGTAGCAAAGAGAGAAAGAAAAGTTCAAGAACTTCACTAAGATACTAAAGTAGTTGTGGTTGAACATCCCTCTTCATGAGGCATTAGAGAAATTGTCTAGATATACTAGGTTTAAGAGTAAATTAGTCACAAAGAATAATAGAACAATGATTGAGGATGATGATGGCTTGCACCACTGTAGTACAGTCATTACTAGGTCTCGGGCACAAAAAAGAAGTGATCCCAAGAAATTAACTATACCATTCACTATTTTGTCATCTTGATTCACCAGAGCCTTATGTGATTTAGGAGCTAGTATAAATTTGATTTTGGTTGCTATATTCAACCAATTAGTTTTGAGCCCTTCAAAACATACTACAATACAACTATTAATGGTTGATCGTATAGTGAATAAACCTATAGGCATTTCTTTTTATGTGATTGTGAGAGTTGGTAATTTCATTTTTTCGATCGACTTTGTCATTCGAGATAGTGAGATTGACACCAAGATTCCATCATATTAGGGAGACCATTGACGGCTATAGGTAGAGCGTATGCTATACATCAAAATGGGAGAGTTGAATTTTAGATTCAATGGTGAGGAGGCCATATTCAACATCTAAAAATAAATAAAGCAGCCAACCAACATGAGAGCGGTTGACTTGTTAATTTTTTATTTTCGGATTATCATAAAAGAGGTAACTTTCTTTGCTCCTAATGGTTATATATTGATTTAGTTATTCAATACACAAGTTGATATGTGTATTACCATGAAAAATTTATAGAATCTATTATGCTTGTATTTAAGATCCTTTAAGTAGCCTAAATTCTTGATGTAGGGCTTTGTTTTGAAATAAATTCTATTATTATGCCATAAATGGAAGTTGAACTTAATCAAGTAGAGTAATACCAACGAATGGCCATGTTTGTTTGCATTCAAAATTATAATACTTGATATATGTGTGCTTATTAGACTTGTTGGGTATTCAAATAAGTTATAGGGGTGTGAAAATAGAGGAAAAATTCAAACTTAGCAAATTTTGCATTTTTGTTCAACTTTTGCAATTCGTTATTTTTTGTTGGAAACTAACGACTGGTTTTTAGGTACACATGGTAGGAAAAGTTGCTAAGAAGAAGGCTGATAAATCGAGTAGATTTGATGAGTTCCCTAACCCTAGTGGTTCAGTTGAGGAGTACCAGATTACACTACTTAGAGAAGTTGTAGGTTGAATGACACGCAGAGTGACTAGAGGCCAAGAATGCTAGGAAACTGAGACTATTATATTTGGCACTTTGGTACAATTGCTTACCGAGCACTATCATTAAGGCAGAAGGCTATCATTTACTAGATCCATATCTTAGGCATAGGTAGTTCAGATTGTCCAGGCTGTCCATGCAGTAGAAGCCCAATTGAGGATAAAGTCAACATGGAGATCACTTCTATATTTTTCTCCATTGAGTAGTAATAATGATGAATATAAGGAAGATTTTAAGCTAGTTCCATAGGTTTAGCTCTGGACCCCCAGACTGAGAAGGGGTCCCATGATTTATCCGAGGCCTCAGAGTAGGAAGAGTCATCACTAGTACCATAGTATGAGGAGGGTACAATAGTTCATGTACCGTAGTCATATGTAACCCAATTTGAGGAATATAAATATCAGGTTTCCCATGAGGTGCAAAATATGGAAGAACCAATACAACAAGGAAAGAACCCTACACCTACAAATGCTTCGAAGACACCTCTTGAGGAGGAAAATCTAAGGTGGTGTGTGGAGAGGATTTAGAAGATATATGATATAGACATTTATTTCTCAGAGACTGATAGGACTAAAAGGCTTATTTTTGAGAAGCATAGGATTGATTTATTTGGGCTGAGTAGAGTACCACAATTGCGGGCTTTATTTGTTTGTTATAAGTTGGAATGGATGACTAGACCACTATATTTTAAAGCCCCGACATTAGTATGAGAGTTCATGACTCATATCATGCTATAGTATTTCTTCTGATGCTTAGATTTCTAGGCCTGATGAGACACATGAAGAAGCCATAGCTTAAGCAGACACTTGTGAAAGTGGTTAGAGTTGATCATTTAGTCGAGACTATTCACCAGATCATTTTTTATCCAGATTATATTGCTCCTGCATCCATAATAGAGATTGAATACATACTGAGAGTCACACTTGATAGATATTATATGAGGTAGGCATATAATCGATGAGATTAATTTTAGTTGGCTAGGGGGATAGTTGGCTACATTTATATTTCGGGTGATGTGAACCCGTGGATCAAGGGACATGGTGATATAAAAAAGTGTTTGTTGACTTTTAATTCCATGTTTTGATTATTGCTTATCTTATATTGATTATTCCCTACTACTTTAGATAGTGTGTTGACTTGGGAGGGAGTAGGCCTGATTGCTAATTTGATAGCCTAGTATGCTATTAACTTTGTTGCTATACTCCATCAAGAATTTCATGATATAGCTTTCTTGCAGGCAGTGAGTTTCCCATTCTTTTACCTAATTCAGAGATTATGTAACAAGGTTAGTATACCTAAGACACCAGTACTCAATGAGAGGCAATTATGATAGCCACTACACTGACGAAAAGTTTGCAGGATCTAACATGCCCAACCTTTTCTAGGTGATCTAGTGAGACTACTATAGTACCTCAGGTCCAGATTAAGGAACTATCAGTTTCCATAGAGCCTGGTGATATACATGGAGGTGATGTAGGAGTTAGGATTTATCTTGAGATAGAGGTACAGAGAGAGGCCTCATATTTAGATACGCAGGGTAAGGGGACACCAGCCACTTCTTCAGCAACCCTAACCTCGACTTCAGAGGTGATTGGCATATCTTCAGAGACCACTTGAGCATCTACTACAACTTTATATACAGGTATAATTACGGTATCTCAAAAGTTCTAACAAAGCATAGTGGATAATCAAAGGGCCACTTAAGCTCGATTATGGGTTGTTAAGATCAAGATGACTACTGTATATGGACAGATCTAGTAAGGGGTTCGAATTAGATTTAAGATTGCAGACGCTAGATTTGAGCCTTTACAGAGAGCTTCTATGCCTGACTGCATGATGATTTATAGGCATATCTTGATACTTTTAAGTGATGTGTTACAATCATATTTGATAAGTTAGAGACACCAGATCTAGGACATATATAGAAAGAAATAGATACATTGTGAGAAGAAGAACGCTCTTTAACAAAGAGCCATATGGTAGCTACTTCCTCAGTCATACCACCAGTGGTCTAGATATCATAAGAATATGCTCCTGTATATTTATTTCTTTCCAGAGAATGACAAGAGGTCCCAAAAGGTTGGACCATAAAAGCGCACATGGGAAACATATAAGACTGAGATATTCCATATGATCAGGTCCTGAAAATGCCAAATATGCATTAATGGAGTCTGTAGTTATTAAAAGGTATAGGCATGATGAGATATCTATGGGTGCATCATCTAGTAGAGCACCACCACCTCGATATCCTCCCCCAGCTGATATACCCCCATCTAGGAATGCTCAAGGCATAGACGCCTAATGCATCCTAGGTATTTCCTCAATCCCTTTTGTTTGATATTATTTTAGCATTGGAGATAGTATACAATTTTTAGTTTAGAAAGGTGTATAAAATAATCGTTGTGAGTTTTTGTTGCCATGCTTCTTTTGTTGTTGGTCACGGTATGATTGTAGAACCAGCATGTCTAGTTTAAAATTTTTATCATATTGTGTTTTGTTTCATATTTTTTTGTGTTTTTGTCTAATTAGGAGAATTTTGAGTCTTGAGAATAGTTTTCATGTTTGTTATTGATTTTTGAGAAAAATGATACCCCTAAAAAATTTTATTTTAGAAATGTTTGAACGTTTATATATATGTGTATGCGTGTGAATATTGTTTTTCTTTTAATGGAAATGCGATTATGGACATGATAATCACTTGCTAATAATGGCATGAACTAGATAAGCAGTAGATTGTACTATTAACTCTGTGCCGTGCGTGTATGAGATGATACGTAGTTCCCTTTTTGTGTTGAATTTAAAACTATTTTAGTTAGTATAGACTAGGTTGTAGGATAGTTGGATAGGAAAGGATCATATTGTACTTTTGATTTTAGTCCACCTTTAGACTATATGACCTTCCCCTTTGTGAAATAGTATCCTTTATTTCTTTTTTGAGACATATAGCCTATTTTTTTGTTTCACCTATATCCTTTCCATTTGTGTTGGAATAACCTATTTTGAGTCATTTCTTCTTAGATATTATGTACCTCAACTCAGGTAAGTCGCTTATATTAAAGTAGCTATCATAGGGGTATGTGATGTAAAATGGGTATATAGAGGGGTAAAATAATAGAAATGTTATTAGGTTTGGGTGTAGTAGAAATAGAAAAGTAAAGAAAAAAGGAAAATAAAAAAGCTTTTAAAAAATGAAAACGAAAGAATACAATACCACACCCAACCTAATTGTGAAATAGAGAATAATAAGTGAGAAATAAGGGTGGAGCAAAACGAAAGATGGTAAATAAGTGGACCCAAAAATTAGTTTACTTTAAAGGAGGCTTAGTCACTTCATAAGTACATATGTATCATACCAGCCCAACAATCCTATATTACTAGCCGAGAAAAGTCCTATTGTGATCCTAACTTAACTGTTTGAATTCTAAGGTAAAGAAAATAAGGGTAAGCCTATGGTATTTGATGCACATTGATTGGAACTTCTCTTCTGAGTGTGAGTATCTTTTGATTGTCCCTACATTGACATGCATTATTTTATATAAATAAGCTGGACTTCTTTGTTGTGAGTGTACATAAGTCATATTTCTAGTTTCTTATGTGTTTGGATAGTATAATTTATGCATTTGCATGGTTGATTATTGATAATCTAATTCCATAGGTTGATGTCATTATGTCATATTGTTGTGCTTCATGTTTATACACAGTTGGTTTTCAAAAGTTTAGGCAGGAGAGGGAATTGTGGTTTGATCTTAAAGTGTCAATTGGTTGCCTTAAAAAGCTTATATTATACTAGTTAAGTGTCAATTTTTTTTTTTGTTTTATTTTTTTGTGTTATGTTGCTAAGGACATGTAGTCATTCAAAGTTGAGGGTATTGATGTGCTCTAGAAATATAGTACTTTTGACGCTTAAAACAATGAATGTATACATGTTTATTTGGTTTTTGTTGGATATGATGTTTTTGCGTATGTTTTGCAGGAAAATAGGTTTTGTAGTCTAAGTTTGTGAAAAAGATGAAAAATGGATTTTTTGGCTACTAACTTGACATTTGTGGCCGTTTTTACCACTTACTAAATTTACTCGATCAAAGAATATAATGAAAGGTTAAGATATAAAGCTTCGTTTCAATAGTTGGAAGGTCTGGCACTTGGCTATGTCTACATGAGGACCACATGTAGAATATGTTGTCTATCTGGTACTAAGGTAAGTACCAGAGGTAAATATCCAAAAGGTGAAAAAGCTGAAAATAAACTTCTGGTACATACCTATGTCAACATGCGGTCTGCATGTAGTATATATGGACCATATCTGGGTAAAGTAAGTCCCCAAAGTCCAAATTCCATAGAGTAGAAGTTGTAGTACTTCTTATGGAACTTGTAGGTGTCTACATGCTCCGAACATCATGCCTCATGTGGCACATGCACCTAAGGCCAGCCTGCATGTGTACGTAGATAAGTGGTCACCAATCTTTTTGGTCCTTTTTAGCCTTCTCTTTGATTTTAGGGTTTCCTCATGTACTATAAATATCCTTTATGTGTTTTTTAGTAGAAGTTATGAACACTTGAAACTTACAAACATATTTTTATTTGGTGATTTGATTTTTGTCTTGGAATTCTCTTGTATTGATTTCACTTGATTGATTCAGTTAAAGTTTCGGATTTTTACTTGTGATTATTGTGATTTCATCTTTTTTTTTTAATTATGAGTATTGTTGATTTCTTCACAAGCATGACCAACTATTATTGACAAAGTAGGGTATATACTATTATTTTTCAAAATTGATAATTTCTTCACTGGAGCAACTTTTTTGTAATGGTTTTAATGGTTTTCATTATTATATACTTATCCTAAGTACACACTAGAATTCACCTGATAACCTATCATTGGGCACTAAATCCCCACACAATGCAAAAACTATTCCTAATTTTACTTCTTTTCATTGAATGAATTTGGGGACAGTCGGTGTTAGATTGAAGTGGTGAGCTGTCATAGTTTGAAAGGTATCCATTTCATGATTTGGATCACTTTTCATATTATTTTCCTATCTTATACTTTGGTTTTGGCTAAGGTTGGGTGCATGTCCCAACTAGATAATATTTGGTTTGGTTTAGAGTTTTTGTTTGGACAGTCATGGACATGGTTATGGAATGATTATGATATATTTATATATTGTGTCATTGAATTGGTTTGGTTGGTTAATAGATGGACTGACTTGGGTGGATTTTTCTTGTATATAGACTTATCCCAAATTCATTTATTCAAATACTCTACCTTGTTATATGTTACAATTCATCAGACTCAAGGTATATGTTGCTTGTTTAGATCGGGTTTTATGGGTGGTCTACGGTTTTGGTTGGACTTGAGATTCCCATTACAACACAACCCTTTATTGGGTCATGTCAAGTTGGTATCAGAGTCTTGATTTTAGTGTCATAGGGTGTCCACAAAGCCGTGTCGAGTAGAGTCTTGCTTACGGGTGTGTTTTGCACCACACTTATAATTAGTAGTCAATGAGCATTTAGGAATGTTTCACTTTTATCCTGTTCTACTTTTGGGCTTTCGAGTCTGAGCTCTTGAACACTTCCCTAAATCTTCTTTGGTTCACTTTTCAGATCATGCCCACCCGATGATCTAAAGTTTGTGGAAACTCACCTATTCCACTTGAGGATGATATGATGGATCTCATCCAACTCATAGGGCACACACCCTATTAAGGTTCATAGATTCTGATTTTCACCATAGAGTTCAACTAGACTACACTAATCGTACTCCAGAAGGTTGCACTCATTTTTAGTTAGCTGCATGAGAGGTTAACAATGCAATGTTTCAATACTTTATTCATCTACTGACCCAGATAGTGAAAATATTTTTGCCAATCCATTCATATTGGTACGAGGAAGAATAAGGCAAAGTCAGGAAATAGGCAGAGTAAGAGGTCTCAATTTTTTGAGCAAAGTAGAGTCCAACAGTATAAGATAAGTGGTCCAAGAAGATGAGTCGGGGGAGTATAACTCCTATCCTATGTCTAGTGCTCCCTACCCGAAGCTATCCAGAGACAGTCATTTTCAATTTGTAATGGTTCTAGGTCACAAGGTGTCAAATCTCAGGCTAGTACGGCCAAATACCCACCACCCTACCCTCCTTGTAGATTTTTATGGTCGATCGCACCATGGTTATGGAGAGGAAGGGAAGAATTAGTGTTGTATTTATGGTTAGTTGGGTCATAAGCAGTAGAAGTGTCCCAAAATGATTGGCTCTTCGGTAAATAGAAGACCGATTGCCACTGCTTTAGCTCTTGCATCAAGGGGTGCTACTTCTAGCTCCAGCACTAATTAGGATTATATTAATTACCTCGCTCTCCCTTTGGAGTATGAGGCATCTTCTGATGCTGATACTAGTACATTAAAAACTATCACCCCCTAATGTGTGTTGTATACTTGGACTGAGGTCCTCGCTCTCTTATGTGACCCTACTCATGACAGAGTATGTTGGTTTGGACCTAAGTTTATTTTTGACCACTTTTCTATTTCTACCTTAGTAGGTGACTCTGTGATTGACAAAAGAATGTATAAGGGGTGTGTGGTATCTTTTGGTAGTATGGAGACTCTTGAGGTTTTTTTTTTTAATTTATATATAGTATATTTTTGTGTAGTTCTATGGATGGATTTATTGCACTCGTGCTATGAACAATTATTTTTTTGGACCCATAAGGTTTTCGTAATCTCCTGGTGAGTCGGTTATTAAGTGGAAGGATGGTTCCTTTTCTCTTAAAGGGAATTTTATACCTTATTTTTTAGCTCAGGGACTAATATTCGAAAGGGGTGTCTCCTTTATTATCATTTTGTCTGGGTTAAAGATTATAACTCAGAAGGTACTTCTTAGAATTTAGTTTTTGAGCTACATGATTATCCAGAGGTACTTCCTGATGACCTTCATGGTGTTCTTCAAATAGGTAGATTGAGTTTGGGATTGATTTGATTCAAGAAACTTTTTCAAATTCTGTCCCTTTGTTATAGAATGGCAATAGATGAGTTAAAGGAGATTAAGGAGAAACTAGAGGACCCCTTAGAAAAAGGATTCATCCATCCTAGTTTTTCTCCGTGGGGTATTCTATTTTTTCATGCATAAGGGGGGATGGTTTCCTTTAGGAAGGTATAGGTTATTGGTGGGTGATTAAGGACTTTAGGGTGTTCTCCTTTTGAGGTGGACCATGTAAGGATTTTTCCATATAGGATACTTTGTATGTAGTGCGTGGTGACTGATAGATACTAAGATTTAACCAAAATGTTGATTTTGGTAAAAAGAGTATGTTAGCTCGGGGCAGTAACAAAATAATTGTGGATGTAGATTGGTAGTTTGGTTGAGGAGTGTGGAAAGGGTGATGTTAATGACCTTGTGAAATCAGGAGTGGGAAAATTTTAACGTATAGCTTGGGGGTTCACGTTGAACTAGTGGAGTGGTGGTTAAGTCATCGGATGGGTTAGAGCACGGATTATTTACTATTATGCTAGACTCTACGTAGCATTTTGGTTGATGAGGTTTTACGTATTAGAGAAACAAGCATCCCTAGTGTACATTCTTGGTAATGCCTATTAGAGCGGGGTATTGTGGTTACGGGTGTAATAAGATGAAGGTCGTGGGTTAATCTTAAATTTTCTTTTAGAGGTGGACATAAAGGGAATGTCGGAGTGCAATTACTCATATTCTAGTGATTCCCTCCTATCTTAGTGTAATACCCCGTGTTTTCTAAGAATAAATTAAGTCCCAATACATGAGTATTTATATATAAAATTTTTGAAATACTATTTAATTTTTAGCTTAGAGCCTGCCATTTCATAGGAAATTCAATTATTTTTTCAAAGATATAAAATTCGCCCAAATCTGATAACTGGTAAGAAGTTATGGCAATTTTAAGTTTCTGTCATAAAACATTGTCATTTTGACCCTTAGCGCATCGCGGAGATAGTCTATATAACAATTGTCAGTTTCCAGTGTGGTACTGCGATATTGGCGCGTCACGCCAAGGACTAAGTTCACATTTGGTAATTTCCAGTGAGCTTCTACGATTATGGCACATTGTGGAGGTGGCCAACATGATATTTCAGTGAAGGACTGTGGTCTTAGTGCAACGCACCATCGTCCAGTTTCCTAATTGTCCCTTTTTCAGTGGCTTCCCACGATAGTGGCGCATTGCGCCAAGGCCAAAAATTGAGATCTTTAGTTTCCAACTTGCGCTTTTAAATTCATTTAGGGGCATATGGGTCTCTTTCCTAAGCCCTAAACTCATCGTAAATACGAAATATAACCCGTAATTGACCTAATTACTCATCATTATTCAATTCCTCTGAAATTAAAGTTCCCATTTTCAAGAAGAAGAAAACTTAGCTCTGAAATTCAAGGCCAAATCTCAAGAACTCACCATTAATCCTTCCAAATTCATTAACTAATGTATGTTAGATGTTCATCCCTAGGTTCCATTTACCCATGGAGTTCAAGTATCCTATTTAAATTACAAAATTATGATATTTTCAAGTTATTCAATTTTAAATTGTGATTTCTCCCATGAATCTCCATGAACTATGATTTTATACCACGTTTCAATGAAATTATTATTTTTATTCAATTCTCCATGTTTTAATGTTATCATTCCTTGAATAAAATCATGATTTAGTATTATTCATGTTGAATTCATGCTTTTATTACAAGTTCCAGGATATTCCTATGATTAGATCAAACCAAGAACTCAAAGTGTTTGATAAAATGCCTACAAGAGTGATTGATTTAGTAAAAGCCTTCATTACTTGTCTTCCAAGCTTTAGTTTTATTTTACTATTATTGTTTATGAGTCCTAGGGGTATTGAATACCTAATAACCATAGCTATTTACTTCGTCTAGTCTTAGCACATAATAGAATAGCCTTCAGAACATACTATGAGCAATATTAGGACAATCAGATATTAATCAATTAAACTCAGAATAGCCTAAAATTTTAGTGTCTTTCAGTTGGGAGTAGGATTTATCATGGAGAGAGTGTAGGGAAGGTGGCTTCCCTATCAGATAGGTAGAGTCGTTAATTGCAGTCCATATAATCCAGAACTATGTAGCCAACATAGAAGATGAGAAGTCATTGGTCATTTTAGGCTTGACTATCTCGCTAAGGTCACTTCTTAGTTCAGGATTAACATCCTTGGTCCTTCGGACAATATATCAGTATAGTGGATTCACACAGCCAGCATTAGTACCCATATCACAGTATTAATACCCTTCCAACTAGGTTAAAGGTTGGACCCCGATTAGCTCAAATTGGGGCATGTCGGTTATATGATACCTTCCACAGTCTTAGTCCAATAATCAAACCAATAAATTAGTCTTGTTGTTTGGCCAAAGCATATAGATATCAGTATTTCAGTATTTTAGTTTACAGACTTTTATTCAGTTCATGCTATGTGCTTGGTCATGCATCACAAGTATTTACAGATTTTATATACCTTCAATATTTACAGGCTTCTACGCATACACAATATTTACAAATTTTACATATTTCCAGTATCGACAGACTTATTAAACCCAACACCTCCCCGTGGGGCGCACCTATTCTATTCATGCATAAGAAAGACTATTCTCTCAGAATGTGCATAAACTACCATCAGTTGAACAAATATCCACTTCCTAGAATCGATCCACTTCCTAGAATCGATGACTTGTTTGACCAACTTCAGGGTGCCAGCTCTTTTTTAAAGATAAACCTCAAATCAGGCTATCATCAGTTTAGAGTTAGGGTATGTTACATTCCAAAAATAGTTTTTCAAACCTGGTATGGTCACTTTGAATTTTTCGTTATGTTCTTTGGTCTCACGAATGCCCCAGCAGCCTTCGTAGACTTGATAAACCGAGTGTTAAATCAGTACTTTGATATGTTCATCATTATCTTCATTGATATTCCTGTTTACTCCCTTAGTGAAAATGATCATGCATACCACCTCATAAGTATACTTTTGACTCTCAGAACTCATTAGTTTTTTACCAAATTCAGTAAATGTAAATTCTGGCTAAGATCAGCATCTTTCCTAGGCTATATTATTTAGGTTGATTGCATTAGGGTTGACCCTCAAAAGATTGAGATAGTGAGAAACTGGCCCAGTCACATTTCTTTGTCAAACATCAGGAGTTTCTTTGGTTTAGCTGGCTATTATAGGCAGTTTCTTGAAGGGTTTTCTTCTATTGCATCCCCCTTGTCTAGATAGCCTCAAGAGAAAGTCAAGTTTTAGTGGTTAGATTCCTGCAAAAAGATTTTTCAGGAGTTAAAGACTTGACTTATCTCAGCCCTAATTCGTACCTTGCCAGATGGTTCAGATAGGTTTGCTATGTAATGTGATGTACCCAGAGTAGGTTTGGGTTGTGTCCTCATGAAGAGAGGTAAGGTTGTATACTATGCCTCCAGACAACTTAAACCCTATTAGAAGAATTACCCTACTCATGATCTGGAGCTAGCAGCTATAGTATTTTCCTTAAAGATTTGGAGGTATTACTTATATAGGGTGCACGTAGATGTGTTTACCGACAATAAGTGCCTATAGTATGTGTTCTCTCCAAAAGATTTGAATTTGCGTTAGAGAAGGTGGTTAGAGTTGTTGAAAAATTATGACATAGGTGTTCTGTATCATCCAAGCAAGGACAATGTAGTGGTTGATGCTCTCAGTATAATATCTATGGGTAGTGTTACTCATGTTGAGGATGGTAAGAAAAAGTTAGCTCAGGAAGTTCATCAGCCTGCCCGACTAGGTGTCTACTTAATCGACTCAGTTGAGGGTAGTGTATGGGTGCAGATTCGCACAAAATCATCTTTAGTTTCTGCTATGAAGGAAAAGCGGGATGGAGATCCCAGTCTATTTATGTTTAAAGAATCATTCATATATCAAAAAGTGGAGGTTTTCTCCCAAGAGGGAGATGGTGTTTTTCGTTGTGAGGGTAGATTGTGTGTGGCTGATGTAAAAGATTTGAGGCAACAAATTTTTCTAGAAGTGCATAATGGACGTTACTCTATGCATCCAGGGGACACTAATATGTATCATGATTTATGCAAGATCTATTGGTGGAGTGGGATGAAGAGGGATATTACAGAGTTTTTATCTAAATACTCTATATGTTAGCAAGTTAAGATTGAGCTCCAAAGTCAATGCAGGAGTTCAACATTCCCACATAGAAATAGGAAGAAATCAACATAGACTTTGTGATGGGACTGCCTCGTAGTCGTCATTAGTATGATTCTATTTGGGTTATATTAGATAGGATGACTTAATCAACTCATTTCTTACCAGTCCATACCTCTTACTCAGCCGAGGACTATGCCAAACTCTATCTTAGAGATTTCGTCAGGTTGCATGGTGTTCTCTTATCTATCATCTAAGATAGAGGTACCCAGTTTACCTCTTACTTCTGGAAGGAATTCCAGAAGGGTCTTGGTACCCATGTACACCTCAGTACAACTTTCCACCCCCAGACAGTTAGTCAAGTAGAAAGGACTATTTAGACTCTTAAAGATATGCTGAGAGCGTGCATAGTTGATTTTAAAGGTAATTGGGATGGCCACTTTCTTTTGACCAAATTTACATACAATGATAGCTATAATTCCAGTATTCATATGGCTTCATTTGAAGCTCTTTAGGGTAGGAGATATAGATCTCCAATCGCTTGGTTTGAAGTGGACGAGGCCACAGTATTAGGGCCTGACTTAGTGTTTGATGTGTTAGAGAATGTTCAGTTTAACAGAGAAAGGATTAAAGCAACTTAGAGCCGACAAAAATCATAAGCAGATGTGAGGAGAAAGGATCTCGAGTTTGAGGTCGGTGATTTTGTGTACTTGAAAATGTCTCCCATAAAGGGATTGAAAAGTTTTGGAAAAAAAGGGAAACTAAGTCCCCACCCCTTAAGAATTCTCAGTTATTTCAGAAAGGTTTCTTTCAAACATGAGTTTCCTTCATATCTAGCTGCAGTACACCCAGTGTTCTATGTCTTATTGTTGAAGAAGCGTACTGGTGATCCAGCTATAGTTATTCCCATAGAATGTGAATATGTTTTGAACAGTCTTTACTATGAGGAAGTTCGAGTCAAAATTCTTTATCATCAAATTCGTAGACTTAAGAATAAAGAGGTTTAACTAGTCAAAGTTATTTGGCAGAATAAGTCTGTTGAGGGAGCTAGTTGGGAAGTAAAAGAAAATATGCGGACCAAGTACCCTTATCTTTTCTCTGCGAATTCATATTCAGTTTAAGGTACTAATCTTCTTAGTATTTCTCTTTATCATGCTCAGTTTAAGTTGCACCTCATGTTCATGTGAGTAGTGCTTTTACAAATCAGTTTAGTCATACATTCCATACATCAGATATGCATGATAAATGTGTAAGCTTAGTCCATCAGTTTTCCTCAGCTTAACCCGTCTAATTCATCGATGAATAATCCCAAGGGGGAGATATTGTAAAACCCCGCATTTCCCTATCATAAACTAAGTCCCAATACATCAGTATTCATATATAAAGTTTTTGAAATACTCATTAATTTTTAGTTTGAATCCTACAATTACATAGGAAATTCAATTAGCTTTCCAACAATATAAAATTCGGCTAAATCTGATAACCAGGTAAGAAGTTATGGAGATTTTAAGTTTTAGTCATTAGAAATAGTCATTTTGACCCTTAGTGAGTTGCAGAGATTGTCTAAATAACCATTGTCTGTTTCCAGTGTGGTACCGCGATGTTGGAGTGTCGCGCCAAGGACCCAGTTCATGTTTGGCATTTTCTAGTGAGCCTACGCGATTATGGCGCATCGCGAAGGTGGCCAAAATGGCATTTCAATAAAGGACCGTGATCTTACCGCATTGCGCCATCATCCACTTTCCTAATTTTCCATTTTTCAATGGCTTGGTGCAATAGTGGCACATCGCACCAAAGCTAAAATCAGGATATTCAATTTCCAGTTTGTTTTTTTAAATTTATTTAGGGGTATATGGGTCTTTTTTCTCAGGCCTAAACTCATTCTAAAGATGAAATTTAACCACTAATTGACCTAAATACTTATCATTATTCAATTCCTCTAAAATTAAAGATCCCCTTTCAAGAACAAGAAACCCTAGCTCTCAAATTCAAGGCCAAATCTTAAGAACTCACCATCAATCATTTAAAATTTGTTAAATCAGGTATGTTAGATGTTCATCCTTGCGTTCCTTTAACCCATTGAGTTTAACTATTCTATTTAAAATACAAAATTATGATTTTTTCAAGTTATTTGATTTTAAATTGTGATTTCACCTATGAATATTCATTAACTATGATTTTATACCATGTTTCAATGAAATTATTGTTGCTATTCAATCTTCCATGTATTAATGTCCTGAATTAAATCATGTTTTAGTATTATTCATATTGAATTCATGCTTTAACTACAAGTTCCATGACATTCCTATGATTTGATCAAACCGTGAACCCCAAGTGATTGATAAAGTGCCTACAAGATTAATTGGTTTAATAAAATCCTTCATGTTTTGTCCGCCAAGCTTTAGTGTCATTATACTATAATTATTTTTGAGTCCTAGGGAAATTGAATATCTAAAAACCATAGTTATTTACTTAGTCTTGTCTCAGTATGTTAAAGAATAGTATTCAGGACAGTCATATATAAGCTAGTTAAACTCAGAACACTCTAGAGTTTTAGTTTCTTTTAGTTGGGAGTAGAATTTACCACCTAGTGAGTGTAGGGATGACAGCTTCCCCATCAGATAGGCAGATTCATTAGTAGCAGTCTCTATACTCCAAAACTATATACCAAGCATAGGATATGAGAAGTCACCCATCAACTTAGGCTTAACTATCTCAAACGGGTCACTCGTCAGTTCTGGCTTGACACCCTTAGTCCTTTTGACAGTAGATCTGTATAGTGGATCCATGCTACCAGCGTCAGTACCTGTGGTACGGTATTAACACCCTTCCAACTGGGTTACAAGTTAGATCCTAATTAGCTTAGATTGGCAACAATCTCAGTCAAATAATTAGACAAGTAATTTAGTCTCAGCGTTGTTTGACCAAAGTATACACATATCGGTATTTCATTATTTCAGTTTATAAAATTTTAATCAGTTCATGATATATGCTCGGTCATTCATCCCTAGTATTTACAAATTTCATGTACCTTCAGTATTTACAAGCATCAATGCATACACAGTATTTTTAGATTGCACATAATTCCGACAGATTTCATGTTTTTTATTCAGTACTCTATGCTTTACATGTATATTTAAATAATTCATTATTCTTGTTCATGAAATCAAGCATATTAGCCTACCTTATTCAGCATACCAGTAGATTCAAAGTACTGATCACATTTTTTTTCTAGTGCTATGATGTATTATATAATAGGTTCTAACGCCCAGTTCTCGGACCATTCTTAGACATTTCAAACATATCAACAGTAGCAGTGGTGATTCCTTATATTTCATTGATAGAGTTTTTCTATTTCATGTTTTCAGTCTAGTAGTTAGTTGAAGTTAATTGGGGCCTGACCAGTTAACTCCCAATCATTCAGTTTAGAGGCTTTCAAGCGTTAGAGTTAGTTATTCAGTATTCAGACTTCAGTTGACACTATAGTTAGTTATTAAGTTTATTCAGATTCCAGTACTTTTATCAGACTCAAATAATTATGATCTTTAGATTCATAATTAAGTTTTAAAACATTATGGCATATCATTTATTCTTCCATATTTATGATTATATTTTTCAGTACTCATAGTAGGTACCAACTCATGGGTTAGCTTATAGTCCCGTAGGACTATAAGCACCGGGTAACGCCTAGGGTGTAATCTCGGGTGTTACACTTAGTTTAGCAGGCATTATCCTAGTGTTGAACGCATACTAATAGCGCCTATAGATAAGGTTCGCATTTTGTAGTTTCCTTGTTCCCTTGATACAAATCTTGACCTTGTGTTACATTTCCCATGATTTTTGAAATCTCGTTTCTTTTAGTATGAGTTTCTAAGGAATCCTACTATGGTGTGTTGTGTCAGGATGATTCTTCATTTGTGACCTAGGTAGTTTATATGAAGTGCCTAGTTCCTAAGGTATCATGTTTTTTTTTGTAGGTCTTACCTTAGGGAGTAGAGTAACTAGGATTTGTAATTTGGAAGTAACTCCCTCATTCTTAATTTTTGTGCTTTAGTTTCGTAGTGTCCCTTCTTATGTTAGGGTCGTAGTGATATAAAAATAAGGAGATATTTTTAAATGACGCATAGTGGAAGTCCCTAGTGGGGGAGATTCTAGGGTGACTATTAGAGATAAGGTTATGGAGACGAAGGGGAGGGTGAGATAAGGCTTGTGTCATATGGTATATTATGGAGGGAAATATATGGTGAAAAACCTTGGTGAAAATTATATAGGTTACTCAATCTTTGGATGGTAGGCCATACCACTGGTATATAAGAGGTAGTCTTCAATGTTTTTGTTGATAGAAGTACCCATTTTTGTATTGGGGACTTGAGAATATTTATGGGGTATAGTTCTTGGCTACAGTAATAGACACAGAGTAGAGTTTTGAGAGGGATTTATAGAGTAGTGCCCTGTGGCCTAAGATAAATCTTTCTTTTTTTTAGTAGGCTTGAACATGGAAGTGGTGTGTAGCTAGACCCCGGCTCTCATAGTGATGTGTCATTGAAAAATAGCAAGATGAATAAGATTTTTTCTCTAGCATGGGTTCCATTTATCTAGTATTCTATGTATTTGTGTTGCGGTAAGGTGGGGGCGGGGGGCGGTGATCCTTTGTTGGTTGTTTCCTTTGGGTCGTAATGGTAACTTGGACTCTTTTTCCAATAAGGAGATCACAGTGAGGATCTTTGGTTGTGAAATTTTTTGGTTGAGAGCAAAAGGCGTGGTTTCAGTAAAGGTTCTATTGCGGAACTAAAAGTCTAAGGAATTCATTTAAGATGTGGAATAGTACATGTAGTCCAAGTATCCGCATTGGTTTTTTGGTCTGGAAATTAATGTATAAGGTTTGTTTTCTTTATCATATCATTTCTTTCTAATTTTATTCAAAAAAGGGTTGGATTTCCTTGTATCTTTGTATTCTAACTTAGAGGTCAGGATGCTGGTGTTGGGCAGTAAATCATGCTTGGGATATATGAAGATTTTCTCATCCTTGTTTTAAGTTTTTGTTTTCTAGCTTTATTAAAGGGATGTTTTATGGTTATTAAGGTGATGACTCGTGCTTGTGCTTGCCTTTACCTGTCATTCGAGTACGAATGATCCTAAGTGAGGGAGAATGAAACACCCTAAACTTTGGCCTTCAAAATTTTCTTGAGTTATGGACATTCTGGACAACATACGATTAATAGGTTCTAATAGTATGCTCATGTACAGTTTTTTATCCCTCTACTTTTATGATAGTTAGTGAGTTTTTTTTATATTCAGTCCAAGGTAATAGTAAGCATCTTATTAGTCGTATGATATGGTAAGAGTGTTATCTTGCCAAATTGAATGATTCGTATTATCTAATCTAGTGGATTATGACCAACTTACGATTCCAAGGGTACTACTCTTATGTTAGCATATGAGTTGGGCATGTGTGGTTGTATGTTGGAAAGTATTGAGGTCGAAGATTATGCTAGGGTACCACTTATAACCTAGGGTATGTTTTAGGGGGATGGGTCGTACCTGATTGTGGTAAATTTTCATATTTTAAGCGGAGGGTAGTCTGGATATTTCCAATGCCAAAAACCCAATTTCCGCATGTTATTTAACACTTGGTGACCTCTCCTAACTCACTTTTGAATGATAAAACATTCTCAAAATTCTCTCTAAATTCACTCTAGAAGGTTAGATAGGGTTTGCTACAGGTGTCCATCTAGAGGCTCAAGAATCTAGTTTCTCCCCAAAATCTTCATAAATAAGACATGTTACATTTTTATCATTGTTTAAAACATTGATTATGAATCATAAATTTTGTTTTTTAAAACCAATGTTGAGGGTTGATGAATATTGTTGAGATTGTTTACTCTTCATGTAAATTATGTTTCTACATGTTTTTTTGTGATGGTTTGCACATATGGGTTCTTATTGTTTGTGGTTTAACAAATTATTCATGGGAAACCCTAAACTTGATGGTTTATTCCTTAGTTTTGGTCTTGGTTAAGGTACTCCCTCAACATAATTAATAAAATGCCACTGAGAATGCTTTTTGTTATAGGTTGGATCATTTATTGAAGCTTTGTATGGTTACTAAAGTAATGGAACCTAAGTTCGTTTGTATTGGTTTAAATGATTTTCAAGGTTTAAAATGGTTTTTAATGGTTAGAATGGTTTAATGTTAAGGTCTTAGTGGTCATGGTTATGGTTCAATTGAAAACTTTACGGGGTACACGGGAATCCCCCAAGTGAATGAATAGTGAAATTTATTTGAATGAAGAACAACTTGTGGGGTACATAGGAATCCTCCATGCAAACTTAATAATGATGTACTTGTGAGGCACATGGGAACCCCCCAAATAAATGAAATAATGTAACCTATGAGGGACATAGGAATGGAAGCCATAGTCGGTATGACGATAACACTACTTATAGCCTTGGTTTATAATAAATGGAATTGGTTGTTTGGTTGTGTACTAATGGTTCTAATTGGGTAATATTAGTAGCGTTTGATAGCTAACCATGAAGGTATAAGTCAAATAGATGAACACTACATACTCAGGTTTACCGATATGAGGATTGGTCATGGATACCACATATGATAGTTATGTGGTACACAGGAATCCCCTAAGTTACATTTGTATATGCATATCATGGAGAGCGAAGTGTACAAGAGAATCTCCTACTCTTATGGTATCTCCAGTTTGTGCGACTACACCTATCGAGTCCCTTTCATGGGGTAAGTCTAGATCCATAAAGTTCATGGGTGGTTGTAGGACGGTTAAGCTACACATACCCAGGTTAATGGTTTTAAAGGCATGCTAAATTTGATTCCCTTTCCTAGCATAGAGAATATATATATATATATGTATGTATTGACATGTATGTATATAGTTTTTACATGGCTTTAAAGGTTGGTATTATTTTATCCATATCCTGAGTACATGAAAGCATTAACCCGCTATATCATCTTAGGGTGCTATATTCAACGCATTGTAGGAACTAACCAAACATCTCCTCCTAATAATTGATCTAATTTGGGGAAAGTTGGTCATGGAATAAAATAGTGAGATTCCATAGTTTAGAAGGCATCCATTTCATGTTATGGATCTTTTTACATATCTATTTCATGTTCTTAATTCATCTGACTAAGGGTATATATTGGTTGGTTGGGTTGGGTATCGGGTGTGGTCTCCTGTCCTGGTTAGACTTGAGATGCCCATATGACAAGGCCCTTGTTTGGGTCGTGTAAGACCAGGTTCCTTAAGGTTAGACATAAGAAATGAAATAATAAAACAGTAAGAAAGCACCAGTTTTTAGGAAATTAAGGAAGACAAAGATTTAAAGTGGAAAACTCCCTGCTCAAAGGAGGAAAAACCATGGCATGCCGTCACAAGTCCTCATGAATAATCTATAATCAAACTTGTGATTACAAAATCTATTGTGAACCTAAATCTAAGCTTCATGAGATGGTAATAACTCTTTTACAAAATCTTCTTGACAATACTGTAAAGATTTATCCTCAATATTTATTAACTCGAACCAATATCAACTCAGGAAACTTGTAATGCCTGTAATTTTTCCTTGCATGAAAATCATCTTAAGGATGTTAGAACTTTCTTTGAAATAAGAATTCATTCTTATACAGGTGGTATTTCTATAATTTTCACTTCCTATTACGTGGAAAATTGAATAATCTTTCCATCGATATATAAGTCGCCTAAATCCGACATCCAGGCGAAGAGTTAGATCCTTTTTAGTGAGACATTGTTTGACTTTAGCCTTCAACGCATCACGGAGATAGCTCAAATGGTAATTGATAATTTCCAGTGTTACTCCGTGATACTAGTGCATCGCGCCAAACTTCCAGGTCATAGACAAAGTGGCAACGTGATGCCTCCACGTCGTGCTACCATGAAATTTATTATTTGTCAATTTCTAGTGACTTGGCTCCATGGTGCCGCATCGCGCCAAGGGCCCAATATGGGAAATTTTACTGAAAATTAAATTACTTTTACATGGTTAAAAGGGTCAATTCCCCCCCCCCCCCAAATAAGCTTCCAAACATGGGATTTAGCCCTTATTCATCCAAAATATTGATGTTTTTCTCAAATACTCTCAAGAACTCAAGCTAGGGTTTTCATAGAAGGTCCAATTTCAGGAAGGTTTCCCCATTAATCTTCACGAAGTGATGAAGTAAGGTATGCATAGTGTTCATTCATGGACTCCTTTCGTCTATGAAGTTTAAGAATCCCATTCATAAACACAAATTATGGATTTTCTATATGTATTCATGTTTTGGCTGTGCATGTTCATGTTTGATAAATTTGAAATTGGATTCTACTCCATGATTTTTGATAGTTTCTATGTGGGTTTAATTACTATAGCAATAGATTCTTGAAAACCTAAGATTTAAATACTTGAATACTGAAATTAGAATTGAATAATGATATTTACATGTACCATGTTTGTCATATGTTTGATTAAATGCCTAGATGAAGGAATATTGTCTAACTAGCATGATATCATGAAATCCTTATATATGTACAAGTTCATTCCTATTACATGTTTGATGAAATGCTCTTATGAATGTAGTATGTATTATGATGCTAGTCAAGTTTTCAAGTAAATCATGCTATGTCAGTTTCCTTCTATTGAGTCCTAGGGGTACTTGTACCCGAAACATTAACCGTGTGCCTAGAGCCATGTCATGTTTTCAAGATACTCTCTATCAAGCTATGAACTCTTAGACTTCAGATAGCCTCATGACTCAGGAAAAATCTCCATGGTCTCATGACTCAGTCAGTTATCAAATATCAGTAGTATTCTGTCAGCCACAAAAATTCATTAACTTAGTCCATGCTCAGTTTAGTTTAGTAAATCATGTTTAGAATCCATACAGATAGGAGTAGGAATAAGCACCGAGTGAACCCAAGGATAGGGATTCACCTGTTACATGAGGGTGTGATTCCTAGAAGTAATCCTTGCATTCCGAACTATGTATCCAACGTAGGTTGAGACATCAGAGCCTGCTATATGAGGGTAGATGAGGTGGATCAACTTGTTATGTGAGGGTTCCCACATTTCTCTCTAGACCTATCTATTATATAAGGGTTACTCATATGTTGTCCTTACCTATGGCGTGGTATTGATACCCTTCTAATTAGGGCATAGATTGGACCACAACTCAGCTATCATAGTACATTTTGGACATGTCGGTTAGATACTATATCCCACAGTTTCATGCTATAAAACTAGGACTTTCAGATACAGTTAATCATTCTCAGTAATAGAACTCCAATAGTTCTTCAGATTTTAAGCCTGTCAGATACAGTCAACTCAAATACAGTACGGAACTCAGATAGTTCCATTAGATTTAGGACTGTCAGCTACAGTCACCTATGTTATCAGTATTATTCAAATATACTCCTTCATATTATTAATCTTATCAATTACTAGTGTGTCACGTTATCAGTATACAGACTCAGTTACATATTTATGCATGTATTCTCATGTTCATATTAGATAGTCTGTTAGAATTATTCATGCATGCGAAATATTGCATATAGCCTACCTCGAATGTATACTCAGTATATATGTACTGATGCATTTGCGCTATGGTGCTTTCTTTATATGTTACACCATAGGTTTGGAGACACGAGTTCTAGATCAGCAGTAAATTCCAAATTCAGCAATAGGAGTAGAAGTGAGTCCTCATCCTTTGAGGACATAATGATTTTCTAGTATCCCAGTGATTAGATTATTAGTTGCTATTAGTTAGGGACATGTCCCATCAACTCCTTATTTAGATTTGTCAGATAGTAGAGGCTTTTAGACTAGATGCAGACTAGATATAGACTATCATGTTATAGACTTCAGTTTTGTTTTGGATATTTTTTACCCCACACAAATGTTACGTTATTCAGTTATGTTCATGATCAAACCTTATGGCCTTTCAGTGCATGTTTCAGCATTATTATGTTATCTTATGCATTATACAAGTATATATATCAGTCATGGGTTAGCTTTTGGTCCTTTGGGGTCATGAGCATCGTGTAGCATTCCACTTAAGCAAATCGGGTCATTACAATCTTAGTATCAAATTCTAAGGTTCAATAGAGTTCTAGGAATTCTTAAAGCTGCATCTAGTGGAGTCTTGTGCATAGGTTTATTGAGCGCCACATTTATGTGCAAGAGGCTATGAGATGTGTAAGAATAGTTTCCCTTCTTTCAGTATTCATATCATGCCAGTGAGAATAATTACAAGTCTGTCTCTCAGTATAATTCACTTCTTTTTTTTATTTTAGAGCCTAAAGTTTAATAGAGTCCTAGAAAGTCTGAAAGTTGTATTTAGTAGAGTCTTGTGCGAGCGTGTGTTGCGCGCCATATTTATTTGCAAGAGGCTATTAGATGTTTAAGAATAGTTTTGCTTCTTTAAGTATTCATGTCGTTCTAGTGATCATAATCATAAGTTAGTCTCTCTGTCTAATCTCCTTCTTCTCTTTATTTCTGAACATGCCTCCTAAGAAAAGAAATCAGTCAGCCCCTCAGCCTGAAGAACCTTTGGGCACTCATGTTTCTCGTGAGGAGTTTAGAACTGTATTTACCACTCTTTCTCAATAAGTCATTGCTAATAATGAACAGCCAATAGTTGTTCTGGCCAACCCAGTGGCTAACTCAGCTGCAGCGAGGATTCGGGACTTCACCCGAATGAATCCTCAAACCCTCCTTGGGTCTAAGGTAGATGAAGAACCTCAGGAATTCATTGATAAAGTTCAGAAAGTGACAGATATAATGGGGGTGACTACTGTTTAGAGTGCTGAGATAGCTGCATGTCAGTTGTAGGATGTGGCTCATACTTGGTATAAATAATGGAAGTCTGAAAGGGTAGATGATGCAGTTCCTATAGAGTGGGAGCAGTTTGTCACTGCATTCTTAGATATATTCTTTCCCCAAGATCTTAGAGAAGCTAAGGTGCTAGAGTTTATCAACCTCAGGCAGGGCAATATGATGGTGAAAGAGTATTCTCTAAAATTTACTCAATTATCCAGATATACCCCTCATATGGTTACAGACGGTAGAGCTAAAATGAGTAAGTTTGCTTTAAGGGTGAATAAAAATGTGGTTAATGAGTAAAGATCTATCATGCTGAATAGTGACATGACCTTAGTTAGGCTTATGACTAATGCTCAGCAGATAAAGGAGCAGAAGATTAAGTTGAGGGAGAAACAGAATAAGAGAGTGATGGCAGGTAGTTTTAACTTCGCTCAACATAAGGCAGAAGGATGAAACCATTCCAAGTTTCATCCTAAGTCATCAGTTCCAGCTCCCTCTACAGCCAGTGCTCCAGCTCCTAAGTTCAGAGAGGGTAAGAAAGATACAGAGCCAGTCTTTCAGACCCAGGGCAGTATTAGCAATACCTACACCTATCCTCTTTGCTAGACTTGTGGTAGGAACCATCAAGGTATGTGTAGAGCAGGTAGCGGCATTTATTTTGGTTGTGGCAAGATAGGCCATAGAGTTAGAGACTATTCGCAGCTAGGTCCTCAGGGTCAATAGAATCACTCTTCAGCTTAGTCCGGTCATCCAAATCAGCATGGTGCCACTTCTAGTGCTACTAGTGGGCAATACCCAAATCGTCTCTATGCTCTTCAGACCTGACAAGATCAGGAAAATTCTCCTAATTTAGTTAATGGTACGTTATAGATCTTTCATGTGCATGTTTATTCTTTGCTAAATCCAGGAGCTTCTTTGTCT
Source organism: Capsicum annuum (assembly GCF_002878395.1). NCBI lineage: Eukaryota > Viridiplantae > Streptophyta > Magnoliopsida > Solanales > Solanaceae > Capsicum > Capsicum annuum. The sequence goes on along the minus strand of NC_061114.1, from coordinate 139,033,749 downwards.
TTTGTTACTCCTTATATAGAAGTTGATTTCGGATTCAGTCCAAAAATTCCAGCAAAATACTTTACAGTATCTACCATAGTAGGTAAAACCATCATAGCTCGATGAGTGTACAGGAACAGCCCGGCTATGATATTTTAGAAAGTTACCTCAGCATATTTAGTTGAGTTAGAGATGACTGATTTTGATGTCATTCTCAGCATGGATTATCTTTATTTCAGTTATGCCATAGTCGATTGTAGAAATATAATAGTTTAGTTTCAGTACCCGAATGAACCAGTCCTAGAGTGGAAGGGTAGTGTATCCGCTTTCAGTGGTCAGCTTGTTTCCTACCTTCGGGAATGGAAATTGATATCTAAGGGATATGTTTATCATCTAGTTTATGTTAGAGATTCCAGTTTTGAGGCTCCCAGTTTCGAATTAGTCCCAATAGTGAATGAATAATCAGATGTCTTTCTCAAAGATCTTCCAAGAATTCCTCCCGAAAGGAAAATAGACTTTGGTAGTGATATTGTTTCAGACACTCCGTCAATCTCTATTCCACCATATAGAATGGTACCATCAGAATTGAAGGAACTGAAAGAATAGTTGAAGGATCTATTAGATAAGGGATTCATTAGATCCATCATTTCCCCATGGGGAGCACCAGTCTTATTCGTGCGCAAGAAAGATAGTTCTCTCAGAATGTGCATTGATTACCATCAACTCAATAAGGTTTCTGTAAAGAACAAGTATTCTCTTCCCAAAATCGATGACTTCTTTTACCAACTTCAGGGTGCCAATTATTTCTGTAAGATAGACCTCAGACCTAGCTCTCATCAACTCATAGTTAGGGAATGTGACATCCCGAAAAAAATATTTCATACTTGGTATAGTCACTTTAAATTTTTAGTTATGTCCTTTGGTCTTGCCAATGCCCCAGCAGCTTCCATGGATTTGATGAACTGCTTGTTGAAGCAGTACTTGGAAATGTTTGTCATAGTCTTCATAGATGATATTCTAGTCTATTCTCACACTGAGCGAGATTATGTAGACCATCTCAGAATAGCACTTTAGACTCTCAAAGGTCATCAGTTATTCACTAAAATTAGTAAGTGCAAATTTTGGCTAAGTTCAGTAGCATTCCTTGGTCATATCATTTCCAATGATGGCATTAGGATAGATCCTCTAAAGACCAAAGTGGCTAGAAACTGGCCTCACGCTAATTCTCCATCAGTTATCCGGAGTTTCTTGGGTTTGGTTGGCTATTACAGATGGTTTGTTGAAGGATTTTTATCCATTGAATCCCCTATGTCCAGATTAACTTAGAAGAAAGTCAAGTTCCAGTGGTAAGATCATTACGAGAAGATTTTTCAGGAATTGAAGATTCGACTCTCATCAACTCCAATCTTAGCTTTTCTAGATGGTTCAGATGGGTTCGTAGTGTAATGTGATGCATCAAGAGTAGGTTTGGGTTGTCTCCTCATGTAGCATGGTAAGGTACTAGCCTATGCCTCCAGATATCTTAAACCCCATGAGAGGAATTATCCTTCTCATGATCTTGAGTTAGCAGCCGTAGTCTTTGCCCTAAAGATTTGGAGTTATTATCTCAACGGAGTTCATGTAGACGCCTTTATAGATATTAAAAGCCTTCAGTATGTTTTTTCTCAAAAATATATCAATCTTTGTTAGAGAAGGTGGGTAGAGCTCTTGAAAGATTATGACATGAGTGTCCTCTATAATCCAGGCAAGGCCAATGTAGTGGCCGATGCTCTCAGTAGACTCTCTATGGGTAGCGTTTCTCATGTTGAAGATAGTAAGAAGAAGTTAGCTAAAGAAGTACACAAGCTTGCTAGACTAGGTATTCGCTTAGTCGATTCTTCAGAGGGTGGTGTATGTGTTCAGAGCAGTTCAGAATCATCTCTAGTTTTTGAGGTGAAAGAAAAGCTTGATAGGGATCCCAGCCTTGTCGAGTTAAATGAGTCAGTTAGGGATTAGAAAATAGTGGGTTTCTCCCAAGGGGGAGATGGTGTTCTTCATTGTCAGGGTCGTCTTTGTGTTCTAGATGTAGATGATATAAGGCAGTAAATTCTTGTAGAAGTGCATGGTGCGCGCTACTATATTCATTTAGGGGCCACAAAGATGTACCACGACTTACGGGAGATCTATTGGTGGAGCGGGATGAAAACAGATGTTGGAAAATTTATGGATAAGTGCTCTACATGTCAGCAGGTTAAGATAGAGCATCAGAAGCCTAGTGGGTCCATACAGGAGTTAGTATTCCTACCTGGAAGTGGGAAGTTGTGAACATAAACTTCGTGATGGGTTTGCCTCGAACTCGTCATCATCATGATTTTGTTTGGGTGATTGTAGACAGGATGACTAAATCAGCTCATTTCCTTCTGGTTCATACTTCTTATTCAGCCGAGGATTATGTCAAACATTACATTAAGGAGTTGGTCAGATTGCATGGTGTTCCATTATATATTATCTCAGACAGAGGTACCCAGTTCACCTGTCATTTCTGGAAAGCATTCCAAAAGGGTCTTGGTACCTAAATTCATCATAGTACAACCTTTCATCCTCGGACAAATGGTTTAGCAGAAATGACCATTCAGACATTAGAAGATATGCTAAGGGCGTGTGCAATTGATTTCAAGGAAAGTTGGGATGACCACTTGACTTTGATTGAGTTTACATACAATAATAGGTATCATTCCAGTATTCAGATGGCACCATTCAAATCTATCTATCGTAGGCGATGTAGATCTCTGATTGGTTGGATCGAAGTAAGTGAGGCCTTAGTCATAGGGCTTGACTTTGTATTCGACGACTTAGTCATAGTTCTCTTTAAGCTTACTCAATTTCATGATTAGTGTGCATCACTAACTTAGTATACCATGATAATCTTGGTATAAAGTACCACCACATATTCAGTCATGCATTCATGTATCAGATCAGTGATATAGTTATGCATTAGACATACAATCTCATTATGAGAAAACATAGTTCTTCTGAATTTTCAGTTATGCATTTATGAATCAGTTATGCATGCATCAGCTATGCATGTTCAGTATATTATGTTCAGCTTGTCAGTCACATCCGTCAAGAGATCATCTTCCAGTTATTCATGTTCAGCTCATTGTTCCCCTCTCAGCCAGTGTCATTTGAGGAAGAATGTTCTCAAGGGGGAGATATTGTAATACACATGCTTTTTTTTAACTTGAAAATCATCTTAAGGATGTTAAATTTTATTTGAAATAAGAATTGATTATTATACATATGGTATTTTCTTAATTTTAAATTCCTATAATGTGGGAAATTGAATAAGCTTTCCATTAATATATAATTCGCCCAAATTCGACATCTGAGCGATCAGTTAGGTCCTTTTAAGTGAGACAATATTTGACTTGTGCCTTCAGCACGTCACCGAGATAGATCAAATGGAAATTGTCAATTTCCATTGTTTCTCCGTGATACTGGCACTTCATGCCAAACTTATAGGTCGTAGACAGGGTGGCAACACCATAGCTTCGCATCACGCCACAGTGAAATTTCTCATTTGTCAATTTCCAGTGACTTGGCGCGATGGTGGCGTATCACACCAAGGGCCTAATTTAGGATATTTTACTAAAAATTCAATTATGTTTCCAGGGTTAAAAACGTCAATTGCCCCCTATATAAGCTTCCAAATACGGGATTTAGACCTTATTCATCAAAAATATTGATGTTTTTCTCAAATACTCTCAAGAACTCAAGCTAGGGCTTTCATAGAAAGTCCAAATTAAATGAGGTTTCACCATCAATCTTCACAAAATCACGAACTAACGTATGCATAGTGTTCATTGATGGACTTCTTTCATCTATGAAGTTCAAGAATCCCATTTCTAAACTCAAGTTCTGAATTTTCTATATTTTTTCATGTTTTAGCTGCTCATGTTCATGTTTGATAAATGTGAAATTGGATTCCACTCCATGATTTTTTATAGTTTCTATGTGGGTTTAATTACTATAGCCATAGATTAGTGCAACCCTCAGATTTAAACCCTTGAATGATGAAATTTGAATTGAATTATGATGTTTACATGTACCATGCTTGTCATATGTTTGATTAAATTCCTAGATGAAGGAATATTGTCTAACTAGAATGATATCATGAAATCCCCATGTATGTACAAGTTCATTCCTATTACATGTTTGATGAAACGCTCCTCTGAATGAAGTATGTATTGTGATGTTAGTCAAGTTTTCAAGTAAATTATGCTATGTCAGTTTCCTTCTATCTAGTCCTGGGGGTAATTGTACCCGAAACATTAGTTATATGCCTAGAGCCATGTCATGTTTTCATGATACTCTCCATCAAGCTATGAAATCTTAGACGTCAGATAGTCTCATGACTCAGGAAAAATCTCCATGATCTCATGACTCAGTCAGTTGTCAGATATCAGTTGTATTCTGTCAGCCATGGAAATTCAGTAACTCAGTCATGCTCAGTTCCGTTCAGTAAATCATCTTTAGCATCCATTAAGATGGTAGTAGGAATTATCACCAAGTGAACCCAAGGACGGGGACTCACCTATTATATGAGGGCGTGATTCCTAGAAGCAATTCTTGCATTCCATAACTATGTAGCCAGCATAGGTTAAGATATCGTAGCCTGCTACATGAGGGTAGATAAGGTGGCTTAACCTATTATGTGAGGGTTCCCACCATTCTCTCTAGAGCTACCTGTTATATGAGTGTTACTCATAAGTTGTCCTTACCAGTGGAGCGGTATTGACACCCTTCCAATCAGGGCATAGATTGAACCCCAGCTCAGCTATTATAGCACATTTGGGGCATGTCCGTTAGATACTACTTCCCACAGTTTCATGTTATAGAATCAAGACTGTCAGATATAGTCAATCAGTTTCAGTAATAAAACTCAGATAGTTTTTAAGATTTCAGGATTGTTAGACACTGTCAACTTAGATACAGTACGGAACTCAGATAGTTCCATCAGATTCAGAACTGTCAGCTACAGTCACCCATGTTATCAGTATTATTTAGATATAGTCCTTCAAGTTATCAATCGTATCAGTTACTATCATGTCACATTATTAGTATATAGACTAAGAAATCACAAAATCACGTTGTTAGTTACAGTTACATATTTATGCATGTATTCTAACGTTTATGTTAGACATTCAGTTAGCATTATTCATGCATGTGAACCATTGTATATAGCCTACCTCACATGTATACTTAGTACATATGTACTGACACATTTTTGCTATGGTGATTTCTTTTTATGTTACACCATAGGTTCAGAGACACGAGTTCCAGATTAGCAATAAATTCCAGATTCAACAGTCAGAGTATAAGTGAGTCGTCATCCTTCGAGGACATAATGATTTTCTAGTATCTCACTGATTATCTTATTAGTTGGAGTTATTTGGGGACATGTCCCATCAACTCCTTATTCAGATTCTTTAGACATTACAAGCTTTCAGACTAGATACAGACTTTAATGTTTTAGTCATTAGTTTTGTTTTGGATATTTTACTACCCCACACAGATTTTACGTTATTCAGTTATGTTTATTATCAAACCTTATGGCCTTTCAGTGCATGTTTCTGCTTATTATGTTATCTTATTAAGTATACAGGTACAGATATCAGTCATGGGTTAGTTTGTGGTTCTTCAGGGTCATAAGCACCCTGTAGCATTCTGGTTTAGCAAATTGGGTCGTTACATAACTTTACCTAAGAACTCAACATATATAAGAAAAGCATTGCACTTATAAGATGAGTAATTCAATTAAAGACCAATAATTGACACAATAAAAAATAGTGTCTTAGTATATAGATTCTTGGAACTTAAGTAATAATTAAGTTTTTGCCAATTTTCCTTTTGAATAATCATATTGCAAAAACTACGAATTGGGAGGCATTCTTTGTTATTTATAACTAGATAATAATTAGGGTAGAATTTATATTGGTTGAGGTATCCTTACTAGTAAACAACTCACCTGTGCAGTTTGTTACACTAACAGACCATTCTGTGCAGGACATGTGACAGATGTATGTTTTCATAAAAACCTAGGGACCTGGTCCCTTGTTCTCAACTGATCATCATTAAAAGTCGATATAGTAATTTCTCTCATTTTGATGATTAAAACCAATCACAGATTGTTGAGCATCAAAGTTCATTTCTTTATTCAATTATAGTGATCACCACTACTGTTGATGAATGTTCGTTCTATCATTATGAACCATGCTTTCCCCTATCACTATACACCAACATTCTTCACTAACATAGTTTCTCTTATCAATATTCCCTCAAGCTTCACCAACATTACACATATGTTCCTACATTTGCACTTTAACACGTACATCTAGTACCTGGTCCATAATAAATGAACTCAGTATTCCCTCTTTCAGCATCATTTAAAAGTGATAATAGTAAATCAATAATAAATAAGAACAAGTTAGTTAATTCATGTCCACAGGGTAGTACTAACATAAAGAACAACTTTTAGAGTAAGGAAGAGATAGATGAAACAAAAAAGCAAGGATTCATTCATATGTAAAAGTTAAGTATCATGTCAGTGCAAGATTTAAATGTTCCATAGAAAAATCCACAAGAATCAAGAAAATTTAAACAAATGAAGTACTTGGGAATAGGGTTTGCGGAAATAGAGCCATCTCAATATTTTTTATAGCATGATAGTGTAACAACTGCTTGGTTAGCTGCTTTATCTATGCATTCAAGATAAAATCCTTCTAAGTTAGAGTTCAAACTCTCCATATTAGTTCAGCATTCACAATTCTAACATCTTTAACGATAGTTGAATCCTCATTATAAAGATGTTACATTGTAATTTGGAATTTTCTAATCTCTTAATCTTAAGTAGCTGTGCTAATCTTTAATTCCTCTATTTCTTTGCTGAGCTTCTCTTGAGAGATGGTTCTAGATTTCTTTTCCACACTCTCAGTTTTGATCAGATTTTTCATACCAAATAGTTATATCACAGTTCCCAGAGTTCCATTTTCATAGACAATACAAAAATAATTAAATAATTTGATCAACTAGTATCTACGAGGCATGCCTTATTATCCATTTTTCCCATGAAAAATGTTATGTATGTGGTCCATTATAAAAGTAGGATAACTTATGAACTAAAAAATAATAAAACACTCTATCACATACAAATTTGTAGAGGAAGAAACATTCCTCTTTTGTTATTTAAGTAGAATCAATTTTAGAACAAAATCAAAGACTAATTGTAACTCACTTTTGAGTGGTTTCCTATTTACTATAGCCAAAGATTTTTCTTTAACCATTGATGCATTTTACAAAACCTTTAGTGAGGGCTATTTTCGTTGAGACAGTCCTCACATCACTAATAAGACCATCCAAAATTATCCCATGTAATACATCATAAAGATTCAGCTTCTTTCTTAAACAACAACAATAATCTTTAGTCTGTCAATAGAAAATTCCAATGTGCATTAGAATTCCCTGACTACTTAATTAATGATTTTTGGAATGAGTTCCATAATATGGATCCAGTTATGATGTTTAACAAACCAAACTAATTCCGTCATGCTTTATTTTGTTAATACACTTGAGTGAGAAACACTCCCAGTGAGTAACTATGGATTTCTCAAGAACTAGTTTCTAACTTCCTTGGACACAAGCTTACATTCATCCTCTTATTTTCTTCTAGTAGAAGAAATGATAGATTTACTTTACATCATTTTACTAATTTTTGGACCACATTCAATAAGTGTTGTCTTCATAATAAGATTCATAGATTTCACTCCAGAACTTTTTATTTTCACATTGCCATCTTGTTTCTTAGGACCAAATAAACTCCTTTTTGAGTTATTTAATAGAAAAGTAAGATTTTCAACAATCCAATCATCACCTATCATTACACTATAAGAAAGGTTTTGTGTTTTTGGGGATAAATCTTCATTAATGAGTTGAGTTTAGAAAGATTCTGGCTTTAAAAGGACAGGATGACTTAACTTTGCTGACTCTTTGAAAGAAAGATAAATTTTAGATAATGAGACTTTTGGAAGAAGATCAGCTATTTTCTTAGGCATTTCATTCAATTGAGGTTCATCCAGGAAGGTGGCCATGAAGACAAGTTAGGTCAGGTGTTGTTCTAATAGGAATGTAAAGAATGAAGTGGGCTTGATGTTTAGAAAAATCTTTGAGAGTAGATTTTTATGTAAACTAAATTTTGAGTAAATGGCTACTTCATATTAGGTGCTCCTTTGAACGCAAAAATACCATATATCTTGAAAAGGCATTAGGGGAACATATACGCACAAGGATGAGATTTTGAAGGACTTAGAAGAGATTGACTTAAATATTTGGGTGACTCACTTTTCTTTTTAGGTTTAGATAAATTTATGACTTGCAAAGAAAAGATACGACTTTTTCTAATAGAAAAAAAAAATGCACTTTCACTATACTAAAATGGGAGATGGGGCCAAGTTTCTCTCTTTCTTGAGTGATTCCTTTAATTTGTGTCTGTCTCAACTGTTTTCTTCCAAAGTTATTCCCATATCTGTAAACCTAAAAAGGTAGGGTAGTGAGTTAGACCAATAGGAATATATTTCATCAAGGATACCTATCTCCTAATTATATCATATTTTAGGGAGAAAAACTAATTCATCTAGTAGGTCAGGTTATTTTGATCAGCTCCAGCCACAACTTGTTCTTAACAATTTTTTCCTAGTGTTGAGCCTTGGCAAAGATGTATGCTATTTGATCTTTAGTCATGCAAAACATCATGAAAATAACTCTCTTCTAAATATTGTGTCTAAAAAATGTTCCTTTCATCAATATGTTTGGCCCTCCTATGTTTTTTTTATTCTTAGCTATGTTAAGAGCAATTGTATGGTCACCCATCAAAGGTATGGTATCCAAGAAAATCCAAAAGTCCTTTAGTTACTCTTTGATCCATTAAAATGGATCACCTCAAGATGCTTCAGGTATATACTCAACTTCAATAGTAAATAAAACAACCAAATTCTGCTTCTTAGAACCCCAAGAGATTAAGGAAGAACCCAAAAAATAATCTATTCCTAAGGTGGTTTTTCTTTCCACCAAATATCAAGAATAAATAAATCAACATATTCTGATCAAAACTGTCCTTGGATAGATAGTATATGAAAAGGTCCCCAATCCCTTTCAGATATAAGAGAATCCTTTTTGCAGCTTTCAATGAAACTCCTTTAGACAAGCTTAAAATCAAGTACACATTCTGACACTGAATACAATATCTGGCCTGCTTGTAGTGTTGTATAGTGAGGATCCAATAATCCCTCTATACATGGTCTCATTAACTTTGGTACCAGATTATTCCTTAATTATTTTGAAGTGATTCCTACTACATATCAATTGGCCTTGCATCTTCCATATTATATTTCTTCAGTAAATCCTTGAAGTATTTCTCTTGACAAATCATCGTCCCTTGAGAAGTTTGTTTGATCAGCATGCCTAGAAAGAAACTCAATAAACCAATCACGCTCATTTTAAATTTACTCCCTAGTTAGCTTTGCGAACTCTTCACATAGTGATTCAGAAGTAGCTCCAAAGTTTATGTCATCAACATTTATCTAAACAGTTAGTAAGTTCTTAACTCTAGACATTAGTAAGAGATTACTGTAATTTTCTCCTTTTAAAGATATTTTATTGAAGAAACTTTGAAAGTCTCTCATACCAAGCCATTGGCTCTTGCTTCAGACCATATAGAGCTTTTCCAATTTAGGCACATGATAAGGAAATTTTGTATCATCAAACTAGAGGTTGCTTGGTATAGACTTTTTCATTCAAATTTTCATTAGTAAAAGTACTTCTGACATCCATTTGGAAGAGTTCGAACCCCATGTAGGCAACAAATAAAGTAAGAATAGTGATAGACTCTATCCTTGCTATAGGGGAAAATTTCTCATCATAGTTAATTCCTTCCTTCTATTTATGACCTCGAACAAACAATCATGTTACATATCTATTGATAGATCGATTCTCATCCTGCTTGTTTTTGTACGTCTTTCAAATTGCTAAGCTCCTCCTGCATTGCATTGATCCATTTAATATATTTTAGATTGTTTAACATTATTAGGCTTAATTTGGGACAAGAATACGAATAATGCCAGGAAATTTGTGGCTTGCAATCTTGTTTGGACTGTAGATTTCAAAGGTGTAGTTTGATTCTCAAATGGGTGAGAATATTTGTGTCTCTAGGATGACCTTATAACACAAGTTCAACTGGACCAGGTCCATGAGGAGTTTCATTGGACCCTTCTTAATATTCTTCAACTATAGCAAGGGTCAGTAACTGAGATCTAGGATCACCATTATCTTTATTATTTTGAACTGCATCATTTATTCATTTTATCATCATCTACAATAATATCATCCCTTTGAAAAGGAATAAGTTCTTCAATATCAGAATCATCATCATCAAATGAATTTATAAGCTTTCCTGCCTCATCAAAGACCATATTAATACTTTCTTTAAAATTTAGTCCTTTTATTTAAAGCTTAGTATGCTTTGATCGTAGAGGAGTAGCCCATAAATTTTGCTTCATCAATTTTGGAGTCAAACTTTCCCAGTTCATTCTTCCCACTGTTTAGCGGAAAGCAATTATACCTAAAAAGTTTAAAGTAGTCAATCTTATTTTTTTTATTCAAAAAAAATCTCATATTCGGTCTTGTTTAGGAGAGATCTAATCAAAAACATGTTTCACCTAATAGTCAGTATTAATAGCTTCAGCCCAAAGGTTTACTGGAAGCCCATTATCAATCAGCATGGTTCTTTGGGCTGTGTAGCATTGCCATCCTAACCACCCACGGGCTATATTCATTCAGCTCTCCCTGCTGAAAGGGCGCCAGTGAGTGTAGCCGCATGATAAAGAAATATCCCATGGTATTACTAGTACATCCCCCAATATAAAACACGACACACGCATATGGTCATCCATACCCTTTATCTCGGAAAATATGAGTTTCAGGTTTTGGTCCCCTCGGGACCGCTACCTTCCATGGCTAAGCTACATACCCTACCATTAATGCCCAATTAAAACTATGTCCAAACAATCAAGTTACCATTTATTAACCATGGCCAATAATAGTGGTATCGTCATACCACCCCTTACTTGCAAGTAATATGCATAGCTAAATCATTTAGGCTAAGGGGACCTAAGATTTCCTTCCGATTACCATATTGAATCCACTTGGAAAACTTGCATGTTCTCCGCGAGCATTAAAATTTATCCTTTAGCCCTTTTCAAACCATTTAAACCAAAACCAATTAAAAAGACCATTAGACCATAATCATGCAATCGTAATGTCCAAAACCACCATTAATGCATATAAAAGCATAATTAAAATCATAGGAAATCATAACCAAGCATTCAATATCAAAACATCCAAATAATAGTTGAAAACAATTATCTTGAAATAGAAAACCATGAAATTAATAATATAAATTATGCCTTTAGGTGAAATACAAAGAACATAGACAAGCTCCAAAGCGATTCGTAAGATGAAACCCTAGCCTTCTTGCCACAAAAGTTCTTGAGAGAGTTATTGAAAATTTTGAATACTTTATATGTGATAATTAATATAATAATAGGGTAAATAACCTACTGAGTTTATTAGAAGTCATGGGTCCTAATTAGGATAAATAGGGAAATGTCCAGAACAACCCCAGTTAAATCCATTAAAACCCTATCACAAGGATACGATAGACTTATGCAAGCCGTACCCTTCTATACGATCGATATTCATCACTCATATCAAAGACTTAACACTTGTATAAAACACTATCCAGTATACGACTCATCCAACTAAGTTTTAACCACAACATATCATCCGAACCCATAACTTGTATCCCAGGAAAAATAAAATACCAGGAGAATCAAACACTGCCCATCATACGAGTCCGTTCTACGACTTGTACCAATCCTTTACAACTCACACATCTATGTTTTACCCATTCAAGTGACGAAAACCATCCCACTAACTAACACTGGTCAGCAAACAACATGACCTTATCACTCATAACCAAGCATAAATCTTATACCCATGAGTCGTATTGGGTCAGGATAATGGATTTCCATGAAATTTTCTAAGGGTCAAAACATTGGATGTTTCACTCTCTCCCACGAGGAACATTCGTCCCAAAATGATGGACAAAGTAGGGGTAACCACACACTGAGTTATTTGCATTATCAAACTTCCCTTTAACAATGTTTGAAAATGAAGAGGCAAAGATGTTAATCTTTCCTTTAACAAACTCAAAAAACAAAATGTGTTCAAGACACATACCTTTAACATGAATCCTAGGAGAAAAAAACAAATGTGGATACTTGGACTTCATGTCCTCTTCCTCTTCCAAAGTAGCTTATTCCACCTTATGGTTTTGCAATAGAACCATAATCAAAACCACATATTAGGTCCACAACTGAAGAACTTACCAATCTAATATATCAACTGGGACCTCTTCATCAGGCAGAGAATCAAAATACTCTATCCTATTAATGGAACAGCCGAAGAAGGATCACCAAGACACTTCTTCAACATAGAAACATGAAATACCGGATGAACCAAACTTAAGATAGATGGTAACTCTAACTCATAAGCAACATTTTAACTTTCTTCAAAATCACATAAGGACGAACAAACAAAGGGATGAGTTTCTCCTTTTTTCCAAACCGCACCACTCCCTTCATGGGAGACGCCTTGAGGAACACCCTATACTCTACCTTAGACTCTAAGACTTTACTTCTAGTAGACGCATAGGACTTTTCGCAGCTATAGGTAACTTTAAGACTATCCCGAATCACCTTGACCTCATCCGTCGCCTGATAAACCAAATTCAGACAAAACATATCTGCTTTTTTTT